>NC_133618.1:62790332-62975332 GCF_048593235.1 Sminthopsis crassicaudata
TATAATTATGATATGTGGAATCCAGAACCCTTGTTCTTCCATGTTGTGGCTTTAGTCCCATGTAGCTATTTCTCCCAACTCTATGAAACTCCCTATTTTATGAATTGAAATATAGATTCCAAAATTCTTGAGGTTTTGCCTTCCAGAATCATAACCTTTAGAAACTCTCCAAAATTTTAAGATTCAGCAATTCACATTATTAAGGTACTAAGACAAACAAGTTTAATTGTTCTATCCATCTCTCCAGTGAGTGAGCTGGAGATATAGGTTTACATGGATTCCAGTAACATAAGACACCCTCTAAATAGGGGTTGATTCCCTCTATTAGGGCAGATTGATACTATCTCTGAAATTTATAGCCTTTAAGAATTATCTAGAACATGAAAGGTCATTCCCCAAAGTCACACAGTATGTCAGATTTGGTATTTTAACTGAGTTTTTCTTGGCTTTGAGATCAGGTCCCTTCATTTAGTGTGTCAAGAGATTCTGACTTAGCCAAAGACACCATTAATGACTCCCAAAAGAGGAATAGTCCTTCCTCTTTAGATACAGTCTTAGGATATCTCTAGAAGGAAGGTAGAAAGAGAAAAATCTAGAGGATATCTATCAAATAATGGAACTGATAATGTTTTTACTGGAAATAATAAGACTTAGGTAAGACATTATGTCTATCTTCAAGTATTTGAAAGACCATCAGAGAGAAGAGAGACTGTCTTTGTTTTTCTTTGGCTCCAGAGGGCAGAACCAGAAATACTTATTAACAGTTGCAAAGAAAAGGGAAAATAGCTTGCCCACTGGAAGGAACAGTAGCCCTGGAGTCAGGAGGACTTCAGTTCATCTGGCTTCAGACACTTAATGCTCAACTGATACACACACACACACACACACACGCACACACACACACACACACACACACACACATATATATAAAATAGAAAGTTGCAAAGAGGCTTGATGTTAGGACTTAACACTTAAAAACACTTAAAAATTAGGATATCCCTAAAGTGGAATGGCCTTCTTGGAGGGGTCATGAAGCTCTTTAGGAATTTTCAAGTAGAAGCTAGATGGCCAGTAGTTAGGTATCCTTTTTATAACTGGTTTGGCTCCTTATATCTCTTCCATATCTCAAATTCTATAATTCTGATTGTTCTTCCCACATGAGTTCATCAGCTAGAAAGTGTGAAATAATTAAGCCATTTGGGGATCAGCACTTATCAATAAAATCTGTTTTCTGGGAGTGACCAACAGGCAGTTCCAAATCTACCAGTTCACTTTATGGGCCATTTCAATTATTGAGACTTAATCTTTTTAGCTCTTTCACCCTGATGGAAAGGTTTTCCTCCAAGTTCATTGCTTTTTCTTAAATTTGATAAAGAGGTCATCAGTGACTATCAGTGAGAGGCATCAAGGAGGCTTTTTCAAGGCAAGGCAGAGAAAATGGCCGTTTAGGAAGATGATAAGTTATCAATAGGCAGAGATAGAGGCTGAGACAAAACATTAAAGACAGAATGAAAGCTGTGAAACAAGGAAAGCTCCAGATATTTGTTAAGAATAGGGTGATGTTCTATGAAATATGACAATTATCAACTTGGACTGCCTCCTGCCTGTTGTGTGATATTTTTGACTAATTTACTGGGTTTGTAAAAACAGGCTGAAGAAATTCAGATGAAGCTCTTGGGGAAAGTATAGTGACCTGACAAAATTATATATATCCAAATACCTTTGTCTCCTGAAAGCTAACTTCCCAGGAAATGCCAGATCTTTGCCCAGGGAAAGAGAAGACTCAGTCTTTTGGCACTAATCCTCTTCTCCCTTGGAATCAGTTCAGTGCCTTGGGCAAAAAGCACTCAGGCTACTTTTTTTTTTTTTTTTTTTTTTTTTTTTTTTTTTTTTGATCCAGAAGGTTCTCTCCAAGGTCACTTTAGAAAGTATCCCTTTGGAGGCCTTTAATTCCATGGTTCAATTGTCCTCATGTGATGCTCTGAGTGTTTTTCATCACCTTTCATGCACCCAGTGTTCTGCAGCTCAGGAAAAAGTCTCTAGTGGACAGGTAGCTTCACATCTGTTACTCTGCCCAAGTAATTTATGGCCATCTTCATAGCCATGGGCAACATGTTCCTCAAGAGATGGGAACTGGAAGCAAAGAGCTGATTTAATTCAGGCAGGCAGTACTAGATTGAATTGGATGTTAAAGCTTCATCTAACATATACTAAAACCTGCGATGTGTGGGAAGCTTATCAACACTTAGCATCTATCAATTAATCAGTCAGCAAGGATTTATTAAATACTATATTCTAAGTGTTCTGCTAAGTTCTAAGGAACATAGTTCTGCCCTCAAGATGCTTATATTCTAATGGGATATACATGTATATGAATATAGGTGAGAAGGGAATAAGTTATAGACATATTGGAAAGCCAGTACAAGTGGATAGAATTGATAGAATTGCCAAAAGTCAAGAAAAATGGGGTGTATAATATGACCAAAATGTACCATGAGTGAAGGAAAGTGATGGATAAGGAGATAGAGGGTAGAAAGGGGACAAGTTATGAAATGTTATAAATGCAATAAAGCTTCTATTTAAATCTGGTGGTAATAGAGAGTCACATAAGCTTAAGTGCATGGTAATGGTTAAGGAGGAGGATGTGATAAGGTCATACTTAGGCATTAGGATAAATCACTTTGGTGACTATGTGGACAATAATAGCTTTAAGGAAGTAAATGTTAAAGGTGTGAAGATAGGTAGAATATTCCAAGTCTCTGTCAGTCAATCAGTATTTCAAAAGTGCATAATATTAGAAACAATCACATACCAAAAGACTGAGTCAAACCATTCATGATGAGTGTTTTTGCCAATTTCCATTTAGGTCTCTCCCCACCAAAAAAAATCCTCTAACTTTGATGATGATACCCATTTAATCCCACCAATTGTGTCTTCTCACTCTCTTTTCTCTATTCTGAGATTTTTTCAAAACAAATAATATCCAGTGTATATTTATGTCATCACATCAAGGCTGTGCTTAGTAGTGGGGATACAGAAAATGAACAGTCACTGCTCTAATATTCTGAAACAATACTTGTAGTTAGGGTATTATTAAAAATCTACATATTTATTATGTGATGATAGAATCCCAGCTGTGTCTTTAATATTAACTGACTAAATCTAATATTCTAATCACATAGTTAGCTGTGATATGTGAAAAATAAGTGGATTTCATTTTTTTAAAAAATCTGTTATTTTTTTGAGATTCCCAGTCCTGTTTTCTAAGGCTCAGTTTGCTTATCTGTAAAACTGGCCTAACATTTTCACCATTGGCCTTGTGAAGCTACTGTAAGGATTAAATGGGACAAAGGATGGGACAAACTTTAGAAAATGTTTAATACTGACTAACTCTAAGGGGTTATAATTTTTGGTCACCAGAATACCCCCCAACACTAACAAGGAAATGCATGGACTCCTAACAACCATTTTCCTCAGTTATGTATTATGTTATCATGAAATTAACTCATCTGTGAGGAATCAAGGTAGGCAGAATGACATTGCTGTGACTGACCTATTATTATCAACAGATTATACTTTATATGCAAATTAAATGAATTCTGTCAGAACTCTAGGGTGCAAGAGAGAAGAAAATGGCTCATTGTGTAGCTTGCATAGCTGGAAAGACTACATGTGGAGATAAAGAAACCTGTTTTGGGGAAAACAAGGCGTGGGTTTCCAGTTTGAAAGATGCATTTGTTACACAAATGCTTGAAATAGGAAATGTGTGTGGGAAGAAACAACAAGATGAAAGAGGAAAGGACTAATTATTACTACCATTACATATGTGTATTAGTTTATTTATATAAGATGTTCAACTTCTTCTGGTAGAAAAAATGTTAGTCATTTCTTGGGGAAGAAGGGAGAGATTAAATGAAGTATGGTTTCCAGAATGAACAAAGAAAATATTATCATCCTCTTAGACCATATTTAAACTAATATATTCAGATCCACATGCCACATTTTAGGAAGAACCTTAGTAGAAAATGAAAATGAAATCATGGGACACGAAGATTGAACCAAGTTACTGGAGATGTTTGTGTATCAGTCATTTTCAGTTGTGACTGACTCTTTGTGACCCTGTTTGTAGCTTTCTTGGCAAAAATATTGAAGTAGTTTGCCATTTCCATCTCCAGCTCATCTTACAGATGAAGACATTGAGGTAAAACAAGATTAAATCACATTTTGAGTATGTGAGACTTAATTTGAATTCAGGAAGAAGGATCTTCTGTAACTCTAAATGCAGAACTCTATTTGCTGGATCACCTAAATGCCCTATTTGAGATGTTTAGCCAGAACAAAAGAGGATCTAAGATTATATGATTTTCAACTCCAAGTATCTGAAAATTTATTCCCTATAATATTCCCAAAGTGTAGATTTGACAATGTTACCTCCTCTACACACACTCAATGATCTCCATTGTTGAAAACTGGTTATTTGCTCCCAAATAAATTATAAACTTTTCATTGGGGAATTTAAAGCCTTTAATGACTAACCTAATCCCTTCCTATCTTTCTAGTCTACATATCCTTTCCTTCCTACACCCTATAATCCAATTACACTTGTTTAGTTGTTCTTCATCCACCAAACCCAGTCTTCTGACTCAGTACTTTTCCATTGGCTGTCCCCTACGCCTGACATACATTCCTTCCTCTCAATGATCTTTTGTCTTCCTTTAGATCTTGGTTCAAGCCTCACCTACTATGAGAGATCATTTTTCCTTCTAAGTGTTAGAACTTCTCCTTAAACTGCCTTCCATTTACATATACCTTAGATGTACTTATCCAAATGTTTTCTTCTCCATTACACTATGAGCTCCTTGAGTTTATAGGCTGTTTTTGCTTTTCTATGTTTCCACAGGGGTTAACATAGTACCTGATACTCCAGCAAAATTAGACTGATTTTGTCTAACCAGAGAGAAAAACTTAACTCAATGGGAAGAAGTTATAAGAAGAAAGATTTTAGTTCAGCATTAAGGTAAACTTTCTCTGCTCCCACAGCAGTCCAATAGTGAAACACCATGGATCAATTGGGATAACATATTCAAAACATTTTGTCAACCTTAAAGCACTCCATAAAAGTAGACTTATTATTACTCTTTTGTATGTGCTTTAGTAGAGACTGGATAATCATTCCTTAGGGATGGTGAAAATATATATACTTCAGAGAGGAGTTAGACTAAAATGCCATCTAAAGTTCCTTAAAACTCTGAGATTTAGTGATTTTTCATGACTCTGCATCTTGAGTCTTTTCCCACTATTGTTTCACTTAAAAACCGTCTCTTTTCTCTGGCCTAAAAATGTAGTAAATATCATGAGTCACACAGCTTTAGGAGAAGAAGAGATAAAACATTATTGGTGAGGAGGAGAGGAGAGAGACAAACAGAGACAGAGAAAGAGAGAAAAACAGAGAGAAACAAGAGTAGAAGGAGACAGAAACAGAGAAAGAATAGCTATATCATTCATCTTAAAGGATTGTCACTGATAAAAGATCTTATCCTAATCCATGCCACAACCAAGATGGATTCACATGGACATGGATAGGGGAAATCATCTTATTTATCATATAATCATGGAAATTCAGATTTGGATAGGTTATCAATGGAAAATCCGAACCAAATTCTTATAAAAAAAAGAATTTAAAATACATGAATCACTAGTTGTCTGGTAAACCTGCCTAATTGGAAAAACAAAACAAAACAAAACAAAAACAAAAACAAAAACAAAAGCAAAAACAAAAACAAAAACAAACAAACAAAAAAAAACAACCAATCAAACAAACAAAACCCCTTGATTCATCAAGTGAAATTTGGTGAAATTTCAGGGCATATTTTTGTCAGTGGGAGAATGTATCGAGCTATCGTCTCCAGAAGCTGCTGGATCGCTCTCTGGGAAGAGATCTGCTGTGTCTACTCAAATCTCTCCGACAGATTCTTCTTCCTGTAACGAACCTTTGTCTCCACGCAGTTGCTGTTAACTCTTGTCCTTAGAAGTGACTTCCCTTCCTGCAGAGAGCCCCGTCAAGCCTGATGCAATGCAGAGTCTTTCTTCTTGAATCCTGGCTCTGAATCTCCTCCAGCTCTTATCCTTCTCCAGGCCGATCTGCTCTCTGCGCCCAGTGCTGTCTCTTTTTATCCTCCCAGAGAATGGGCGTGGGATAATGCAAGGGCTTCTGGGAAGAACCACCCCAGCCAATGAGCTTGCCCCCTCTATCAAGTCAACCTGAGTTCTCACCTTGTAATTGTCCAGAAAACCTGAATTCTCACCTTGTCACCATCCAGACAACCTCAGTTCTCACCTAGTAATCCCAACAGGAGAACTTCCCATGAAGGTAGACATGGATGAGCCCTAATTTTTTCCAAAATTTTCTACAGTTATTTTTTTAAGAGTTATGACTCTGATTGAAGTGTCCATTACAAATAAACTAATCTGATGGCTATCCTTCATATATTGTTTGTTTGATCATTTTTCAATTAAGTCTGACTCTTCATGATCCATTTTGTTTTTCTCAGTCAAGATACTAGAGTGGTTTTCCATTTCCTTCTCCAGCTAATTTTACAAATGAGGGAATTGATGCAAAACAAGGTTAAATCACATAGTGAGTGTCTGAGATTGGATTTGAACCCAGGGCTTCCTGACTCCAGACCTTGTATCTTTTAACTGTCCTCTTTCGGTATCTCTTAATTGATCTCATATCTCATTCCATTCTCTGTGTTCCTTCTATTACACAGGTCTTGCCAATATCTAGATTAGATTCCCTCCTCACTTATGTATCCTGGAGTCCCAGGCTTTCTTCACAGCTCTCACCTCAAGGAACACTTACTGTAGGAAGTGTAATCTGTTTGCTGTTGTTGTTGTTGTTGTTGTTGTTTTAGGAAGTGTAATCTAATTCTACTATCCTAAAGCTGTCTCTTTTGGAAATTTCCTTTTACACAATTTTTTTTTTTATTAATTTATTTTTTTTACATGTTGTTTTACTCCAGTAGAATATGAGCTTCTTAAGAAGCCTGAAAGCAGAAACCACTTTATTTTTGTCATTGTCTTCCTAATATGTTACATAAAGATCTCTTCACTTATGACAAGACTATACTTTGGACTTCTCCATTATGGCCCAGTCTGCTCTTCATCATCACTTCAGCCTGGAACTCACACTTTGGATTTAGCTTTTATCCCTAAACTTCCCTCCTTCTGGATCCTACATTTAAGGAAGATGCCCAAACCAGCCATCTCTTTCCCAAGAAGTTGAAGTCCTCTAAACTTTACCCTTCTCCCCTTCCCCCTTTCAACTTCTCCATGTGTTGGGTTCCTCTTTAAACTGAGTTTCATGAGACCAAGACTGCCTTTCTTTTTACTTGTATTTGTATTTCTAGAGCTTTGGATAGTGCCTATAGCATAAATGAGAGCTTAATGACTGCTTGCTGACTGACTTTCTCAATGCTGGTCATTTAATGAATTACTATATTATATCATATGGGAATTCTATATAGTATTCAAGTATTTGAGCTCTATCATTATTTACTGTTGATTCATATTTTATAGCACATATTTTTCCATCACTCTCACCTATTCTATCTTTGAATTGAAATTGCCATATAAGATTATATTTATAGAGTTCATTTGGAGTCTTATCAAGCTTTTTGTAAAAAAAAAAAAATTATTTAAATTAAGTCTTTGTGCCACACTAAACAATTCCATGTGACTCTTGTTAAGAAACATATATCTTATTAAGTATAATTTTTATAAGGAAGTTTCTTTTGGAGTTATATCTGGTCTTTCAGAAATTCTCTAAATTCTCTGTAGGATTGCTAAATTCCCTGTAGGTTTTAAGATTCTTTTTTTACATTCAAAAATTTTATGATCTAAGGTCATTCTCAGATACTGAGTCAAAAATAAGTTCTCCCTGTTGATTTTTTTTCTCTCAGCTAAAGTTTCCTAATTATTCCATTGTTTAAGTCAATTCCAAGTAATTTTATTTTACATACACTTATTTAGAATGCTAGAATTGGAAGTGACTATGGAACAGAGTATTACAGAACATAGTATAGACAACAAGGTTTTTTTTTTAACTGCTTGGGGGTCACAAACCCTTTAGATAGTTTGGTAAAGCCAATGGAATTCTTCTCAGATTAATGATTTTAAATACATATGATAAAATACATGGAAATTATGAAGTTCTCTTTTTATTTAAAAATATATATATATGTATATATATATATATATATTTTTTTTTTTTTTAAGCTTACAGATTTTAAGAACTTGACAGATTTTTTAGGGCTTTAAGAATCCTTAATAACCAACTAATTAACCTTGTTTGTACATGAGGAAATTGGACCTCTGAAGAAAGTGCCTTATTAGGGGTCAGATGGTAAATAAATAAAGAAAATAGAACTCAAACCCAGGTCTGTGGTTCTAAGTCCAATACCCTTTCCATTATATTATAGTGTCATTTGTATAAGATTGACACATTTAGTAATACTGGCTGGCTCTGATTTGGTACTTGTTGGTTGGTCTTCTTGCCTATCTGTCCCCACCTAATCAATCAGATACTCAGCTGTCAAATTAGCCTTCCTGACCATGTCACCCTCTGATATAGTAAACTCTGCTGGATCTCTACAATCTTCAGAAACAAATATAAAATTCTCTATTGGACAATTGAAAGACTTTCACACTCTGACTCCTCCCTACTTTTCCAGTTTTAATACCTTACCCCCCTTTTTGTCACACCTCCTCAAAAGAATCCCCTATGTACTCTGTGATTCAATGCTATCTATCCCCTGGCTAGTTTTCAAGCAAACCGTTCTATCTTCAGACTCTAAACATCTTCACTGGCTGTTCTCCCAGTCTGGAATACTTCCCCTCTTCATCTCCCATTTTCTGGCTTTCCTCCCTGGCTTTCCTGAGACCTTTAAATTTCAGCTAAAATTCTGTCCTCCTCAAGAAGCCTTTCCTGATGCCCTTTGATACTAATATCTTCCATATCTTTTCTATCTCCATTTTTCCTGTCTAGATCTTTTTTTTTTTAAACATGATTGTTTTCCTCTTTTCTTCCTTTAGAGTATGAGATCCTTGAGCATAGGAACTATCTTTTGCTTTTCTTTCTAACCCTTTTAGGTAGTATACTTAATAAATGTTGATTGATAAATTGTTTAATATTAGCAAATGTTTGTTACCTCAATATCCTTATAATGGGAGCATTATATCAGTAGCTTTACCCTCATGTTGTAGATGAGGAAACTGAGACCAAGATTTGCTTCTTTTCACATTGTTAGTAATTGCTTTAAGCAAGATTTGAAATGAAGTTTGTCATGATTCCAAGTATAACATTGTTTTGAGGGTTTCACTTCTTCCTATTTACAAATGTCCATTTCTCCTCAAGAAATAATATTCCTACCATAATATAGATGAATTTCAGGTAATTTGGAGGTTCATCCTGCAAGAATATATATTTGGAAATTTGAAACTTGAAAGACTAGGCAGGAGAGCTACCGGATGAATAATGCATTAAAGTTGGAATCAGTTAGTCAATAAAACTTTATTAAGCACTTACATGTTGCAGGCAGTGTGCTAAGTGTTGGGATACAAAGAAAGGTAGAGATAGTGCTTGCCCTTCAGCAAGCTCATACCTCTCCATCACCTACCTCCTCGAGTTATTGTAAAGATTTGCTGTTGCTACTGATGCTGTTGTTGCTTTTGCTACTACTGCTGTTGATATTGATGCTGTTACAGCTGCTACTACTGCTGTTGTTGATGTTCTTTTTGCTGCTGCTGCTGTTGGTATTGTTTCAGTAGCTGCTCCTGATGTTGCTATTGAGTCCCATTCTGGAGGAGTTTGTGAGGCTGATGACTTTTATAGCGCTACTTCATTTAAATCCAATTCTTTTGAAAGTTGATATCACTCTGATGTGGTCATGGTCCTCTTCGAGAATAACAGCTCTTTCCCTCTATTGTTCAGTCATCTTTATCAGACTCTTCATAAGTCCTCCTTGGAAAATATACTATAATGACTTGATATTTCCTTCTTCAGCTCATTCTCATTTTACAGATGGGAAAACTGAGTCAAATAGGATTAGGTGATTTGCCCAGGGCCATATAACTAATATATGCCTGAGACAGGATTTGAAGTTGTGAAAATGAATTTTCCTGATTCCCAATGCTATCTACAGCACTAGCTAGCTATCTCCATTTTAAAAATAAATACTATTTGTAAAGGGCTTTAAAAATCTTAAAGCAGTATGTAAACACTCATTATTATTGCTATTTATTTTTAAAGAAAAACTAGAAAACTGTGAGAAAAAAAAAGTAAAATAGGATTGTAGAAAGGGGTATTAGGTAATATACTTATAATACTCCAGACACAATGATAATTCTTGGAAATATGTAGAACAAGGTTCACCATTGGCCAAATAATTGTATTAGAGAATCTGTGATGTTACCTCTAATCCTGAGCAAAAGATCATTTACTGAGCCAGGGGACCTTGATTTGGTCATAAATAGTTTCATTCCCATGATGAAGTCCTGTCTTTTCTTATAAGCCTAAGTTTCCTAAACTCACACATAAACTGAAATCACAGATGGCTTAGATAGTCTCTTAGGTCCCTTCTTCCAGTGCTAACATTTCATGATTGTAGCATTTTTTGATTTTCTAATTGATCTAGGATGGGGTGAACAGAACTATTTTTGGAGTTCTCTACCTTTTTTTTTTTTTATTAGTTGGATTTCCAAGATTTATACTGCTTTTTTTTTTTTTTTTCATTTAACAGAAATCTGGTAAATAGTTCCAACTTTTGTGTATGTGTGTGTGTGTGTGTGTGTGTGTGTGTGTGTGTGTGTGTGAGTGTGTGTGTGTGTGTGTGTGTGTGTGTGTGTGTGTGTGTGTGTGTAGGGGAAGTCCCTGACAAATGGGCATCCTTTGGCACTGCATTTCACATTTTATTGGATCATGTTACGATAAAGCAATTTTGGCCTGAGATTGAACATTTCATTCTTCTTTATTAAATTCCCCAATTGTTCTTTCACCACAAGTTCCTGTTGGGCAGCAGGAATAATTTTCATTTGGAGAACTCACTCTGGGATAAAGAGGTAGGTAGGCATTTTTGGGGAAAGGTATTTACTATCTTGGGAACCCTATCTGACTACTGTTAGCATTCAATATCTGCATTTTTGAATGATGTTTTTTATTTGTGAGGAATGTTTATGAAGAATGAAAGTATATTGTGATAGCATGCATATTTAGGGAACTTCTTTGAATGGTACTAGACTGTCTGCTTTTATGGGTTTGGTCTTGATTATACCCATATTGTCAGTGTTAAGGAGAATATCTGATCAGTCTTGGTTATGATTAGAAAATGGAGTCTTCACAATATTTTCAGATGGAAGTCTAGCTGGGATAGATAGGGCAAAACTCTTGATTCCCTCTCACCATCAAAGGCCACTGAATCTGCATAGACAGGGCTGACCAGAGCATCAGATGCTACTTTTTGAAGTCATTTGTTTTTTGTTTGTTTGTTTGTTTGTTTGTTTGTTTTATCTACTGAGATAATTTTCTATCCACAATGAAATTGAGAAGGATCCAGTGGAGCTCATTAACACTGGAAAATCCTGGTGGTAAACTATAGAATGATAATCATGTTATTTCTTAGCAGCCAATGACTGGTCTAGTATCATGGTTATAATTGTGACTTGCAGAAAGTTGTTTTCAATTTCCCAAAGCGATATCCTAGAGTAGTAGCACAAATCCTAATTTGGCTTATTTCCTATTAAAAGTTCATAGGCAATCCAGAGACCCAGCCATGGAACTGGGACAAAACCTGAATGGACTCCAGTTTTAAGTCTATTGGGAATCATTCAATGATCATAACTTCTCAAGGTCATGGACTTGTAAATAAATGTAGTTTTTTATAAGTTGCCATATCTAGTCCATTTCCCAATGATACCACACATACTTCTTCAATGGGAATTTGAGAACTGATTGATATCTTGGGATTTGTAGTTCAGAGAAAAAACAAAACAAAACAAAACAAAACAAAACAAAACAAAACAAAAAAAAAAAGACATTTCCCTCAAATACTTGAGAGTGATTTAGGACTATAGAGATATTTGATCCAAAAGGTAGAGTATAATTACATCTGAGGATTTTTAAAAACACAGAAACAGATACACACACACACACACACACACACACACACACACAATCCAGGCCACAAATTAAGAAGGAATGGGCATCTCAAGAGATGAAGAACAACTCACTGAGGGAGATGACCTCCTCAGCCCTGCCTATGACACAATTGAAAGTGCAGAGTAAAAGGAGAAAATGAGAGGGGCTGAACTGTGGTAGAGATGGGTTGTTAGGATTACTAGGTGAGAACTCAGGTTGTCTGGACAATTATAAGGTGAGAAGTCAGGTTGACTTGACAGTTCTCTGGCTCAGACCTGTAAAGGGAGTTTACACCTTATAAGAATCCTTGTTTTAGGTACACAGTTCTGGCCCATAACAGCTTTTAATTTTTTTTTTTTTTCCTAGAGATTTTGGGATCAAACTAAGACTCATAACAATTATGGGGATCATTATGTATACAATAGCCAAGATCTACTCTATCATTTCTCTTTACTGAGTAGAGAAGAGCTAAAAAGTAGAAAACTAGCAAGAAATCTCAAGAGATTCATGTACATGTAGATAGAAGCTTAGTTGTCCAATATGACTAGTCATATTTTTTTATTTAAAATTTATTTAAAAGATAGTAAGGAAAACAAATGAGGTTTTTTCCATCACTGTTTACCAAGAGAATAATAAGAATATATACAATTTGGGTGAATCTTCTTTCAATTATTATTGTCCAAGAAAAGAAGACATGGGGCCATCTGGCCTCTGACGTTTCATCCTGTAGGCCTCCATTTCTTCAGTAGGCTCTCGGGTCTCATGCATGCTATTGTAAGGCCTCTTCTTTTCATCTACCTGCCTGATCTCCTTGACATGGAGAAGGCGGACCTCCTCAGCATTTAATGCCTTTTTCAGTTTTTCGTGTTTCTTCTTTTCTTCACCCTCACTGTCAGAACCACTCTTCCTATGCTTCTTCTTCTTTTTCTTCTTCTTCTCCTCTTTCTGCTTCTCTTGGTGAAGCTCCATTAGGGTTTTTGGTCTGCTTGTTTGCTCTTCTCCTACAGAATCATCAGGACTATATTCATCTGCATTAGCAATTTCCTTCCCAGCTTCTCCAGTACAGTAGGAAAACTTAACGAAGGAATGACAGCACTTATATCCCCATCTACCTTCTTTCCAATAGGAGCCCCAGATATGTGTATGATTGTTGATCCTGACATCTTCCTCATACTTAGAGCAGGCAATAGCTCTCTCTTGTCCTCTGATGATTGTTCCGTGTCTTGAATATTCCACATAGTCTTCTGTTTGAGCTAAGAGTAACTCAGAGGGGGGAGCATCCAGGTGTTCTTGACCTCCATACTTCTCTAGAATGCTTTCTTTCTGTTGTTCTTTGAAATCTTCTTTCTTGGTTTTAAATGATTTATACAGTAACTCCAGTTTTGTTGGATCTGCTTGGAGATGCACTTCAGAGCCTTTGTCATAAGCTTCCCAGGCAAACAACTGTGTTTGTGCCATTGAAATGGTATCTCCAGTGTATCGCACAAAATTGTCTCCTGCATAACTAACTTCATCAGGATTCTTTCCTGCATTGGCATAGGGATTCTCTCGCATTGCTCTTGTTTTTGGATCATAGTAGGCAGAATTGGGATCTAAGTTTCTCAAGTATTTAGCAGTGTCTTCTCTAATTCTGAGATTCCGGACAGTAATTCGTCTTTTAGAGTCAAAATTTTGTCCAGGCATATCAATATCATCTGCATATTTATCTTCATCTTCATCTTCACTGTTATGGTCTCTTTCCGTTTGAGAATTTGGTTCTTCTTCCCCCCACTGATGTTTTGGGGAATTCACTTGTTCCATTAACTTTCCTGATGCTAATTCTTCCTGTAGCTTCTGAGCTTTCAGTGTACATTTAGCAAGGTCAACTTTGGCATATTCTTCCACAATCTTCATATGTTCCTCTGAGTTGTAACCATTCCAGCGATCCCTTTTACCATCATAATCAAACATAAGTTGAGGTTGCATATGTTCATCTGGTGCTATGTTAGTTCCTGTGAATTTGGCACCAACACGCCTAGGTCTCTCAAAGCAATCTTTTTTGTTGTGGGTCATAGCCCCACAATTTTCACATGCTCCTTTGTGATATTTTGTAGTCACAACATTCTCCTTTACACCTCTCTTATACCATTCTCCAGATGAACTGTACTCTTTTTGTTTCTCAGGTTGGGGTCTTTGATGCTTTAGTGTGGGTCTTTTGGATGGATCTATATACCATGGCACAGAGGAGATGTACTGAGGAATATGAGGATTGATATCTTTTCCTTCCTCATCCACTTCAGCTGGGGCATTACCCAGCTTTCTCTGTTCTTCTAGCTCCTTCTTCTTTCTCCAGTCTTCCCTTGTCATTTTCTTTGGCCCTTCCAAACCCATGTCACTTGATCCCCCTGGGGGGCCAGAATTTATTGCTTCTGAAATAGCAGCTGACATGGTCCTGTTTATCTGGCAGAGTCCCAAGTCTATCGAGCAGAAGACCCCAGAAAAATGACTTCCTTTCACCTTGAAATGAAAAGACGGCAAGAGAAGTCTGTCTGGAAGTTTTCAGCCTCTTACGTTAGTTCAGAGGACTAGCTTATGACTGGGGGGCTGGTGGGTTGTAGCAAGCTGTCGTCTCCAGAAGCTGCCGATCGCTCTCTGGGAAGAGATCTGCTGTGTCTACTCAAATCTCTCAGACAGATTCTTCTTCCTGTAGTGAGCCGTTGTCTCCAGGCAGTTGCTGTTAACTCTTGTCCAGAGAAGTGACTTCCCTTCCTGCAGAGAGCCCCGTCAGGCCTGATGTAATGCAGAGACTTCTCCTTGAATCCTGGCTCTGAATCTCCTCCAGCTCTTATCCTTCCCCAGGCAGACTGCTCTCCAGGCCCACTGTTGTGTCTTTTATGAGGGTGGGATAATGCAAGGGCTTCTGGGAAGAACCACTTCAACCAATGAGCTTGCTCCTTTTAGGATTCCTAAGGTGTAAACTCCCTTTATAGGTCTGAGCCAGAGAACTGTCAAGTCAACCTGAGTTCTCACCTTGTAATTGTCCAGACAACCTGAGTTCTCACCTAGTAATCCTAACAATGGGTGATTGGTAAGAATGTCCTTAACCTCTACTAGTACAAAACAGAAGACTTGGGTTACTGATTGACTCTCATTCTTTGAGCATTGAGTGAAGTTAGCAATAAATAAAGACATACACTCTATACACCCAAACAAAGAATGAATGAATAAATAGATACATGTAAACAGGGGTTCTCAAACTATGGTCTGTGGGCCAGATGTAGCCCACTGAGGATGTTTTATGTAGCCTGCCAGGTTATGGCAAATGGTCTGAGGGGCAGAGACAGAGTGTGAGCTTTTGTTTTTCCTATAGTCTGGCCCTCCAACAGTCTGAGGGACAGTGAACTGGCCCCCTATTTGAAAAGTTTGAGGACTACTGATATACACATTAATGAATAAATACATTTATATATGTTCTTTACATAATCTTAGTGCTACTGCTATTGCTGCTGCTGCTGAGTTCCCAAGAGTCCCCATTTCCTTCTTTCAATTTATTTCTCAATGACTATGTACCTTTAAGAACTCCCAGGCAGGACTCAATTCTGCCTTCTGGCTCAAGGTCCCTAAATTGCTCTCTGAGCTAAGAGGAGAATGTTTATCACTCTGAACCACAAATCCTAGGATACCAGGCAGTTCTCAAACCCCTATTATCTGTCAGTTGTTCAAGGACCAATGCTTTCACCAGCCTATTCTACATAAATGGAAGTGTAAGTTTTGTATTTCTTAGTGGGTGGTCCCTGAAATTTGTTGTGACTGAGAAATTCATTAGCCTCTGGTCATCATGGTGGTAAACTCCTCTAATCTCTATACTTAAACCTGAACCTCTAACCAGATCCTTAAATGACAAGCAATAACTGAATTTATGCTTGAAGAAATCTCCCTCTTAATGAAACCTGCTAGAACTTGCACTGCTTTAGATTAGCCTTCAAGAATCCCAGAACACCTCTTTTCCACACTGAGGCATCTAAAGGAGATGTTGGTGCAGAACTGGGTGGCAAAGAAAGCTGGATTTAGTATGAGGAAGACCTGAGTGCAAATTCTACTTCAGACACTAACTAGCTATATGACACCAGTCAAGTCATTTATCCTCAGCCTTGAAAGAGACAACCACACTTAGCAAAGATGATGCTAACCAAGAGGAAGCAAAGGAGATGCTAATGAAGAGGAAGCAAAGGAGAGTAAAAAGAAGCAGCCATATAGATAGGAGAAGCAGAACAGTGTAGTGTCCCTAACACCCAGAGAAAAGAAAATGACAAGCAGAAGAAGATGGGGTTAGGTCAAGAAAGATTAACACTGAGAAAAGATCATTTGGCTTTGGCAAGAGATCATTAGTAACTTTGAAGACAGCAGTTTTAGTTGAATAAAAGCCAGATTGCAGAGAGTTAAGCAGGAAGTGAGAGAAGTGGAGGCACCTATTGAAGATTGTACATCTCACAAAAGGCAGAAGGATTTTATGACAACAATTAACAAGGATGAAAGGATCAAAGATTTTTTTTTTAATATGGGAAAGAAATGGACATGTGTGTAGGCAGTATGCAGTAGCAGTATCAGTGAAATTAAATAAAAAACCTATATAAATGTATGTATTCATTAATGTGTATATGCATGCATCTATTTATGGAATGGAGAAATTGTGGCTAGTTTGAGGAGCAAAGAAAAGTTTTGAAGGAGATACTGTGGTGAGTGACTTAGGGAGTGAATTAGAACTGTTTAAAAGGATTGACTTTTAACAGTGAGAGAACAAAGCTGTGTAGAAATGAATAGGCTCAGCAATGGGTTGAATTGGAAGAGAGGAAAATTTAGTTAGTGCAGGGGTGATGACCTAGGAAAGAATTGTGAGCTTGAGGGATTGGAAGTGAAAATGTGGTTGAAGTACTGGTTTCCATTTTGGTAGAATGCCAATAGATTACAATCAGAGAATAGACATAGAAGCAGTACATTTATTGGCTGATACCAAGATCAAGTAGAGATAAGTTGAAAAAGTAGGTCATGGGAAATTAGGTAATTGAGGAATTGGGAGATTAAAGTATTAGAAGAAGTTTCATTATTCATTTTGAAATTCCTTATAATATGAAAACAGGAGTTAGAGAAAAGTGAAAGGTTATGTGCCAGATACTAAAGTTATTGAGGATGGAAGGGATATGTTCTGGAGGTCAGACAATAACAGCTACCAGAATTTTGACTGGGAGATAGAGATTGAGGGCACCTGAATGATAATGATAGAGGAGATATGGAATTTACGATGAAAAAGGAGTATTTGAACTCCCACTCCCCTATTTTGATGAGTGATTTGGGAGAAGGAAACACATAATTACTATTTTCAAATATCTAAACTGTTTTAATATTTAAGCAGGATTAAATTTGTTCTACTTGCCCCTAGCAGGCAAAATTTAGACCAAAGGATGAAATTCTAATAGGGAAACAAATTTTAGTTGAATATGGAAAAAAAAAAAAAAAAAGAAAAAAAAAGAACTCTACTCATTTTTTTCCTGTTCAAAAGTATCATGTGGTAGGGAAGTAGTAATAGAAGTGATCAATAATGATAGGAGATAGGAGATTTGTGGACCTGAAGTCCTAGTCTCATCTATATTTCAAGATTACCTTTTAGATTTACCTAATAAATAAATAAATAAATAAATATATATATATATATATATATATATAAATGGATGAATAAATGAATAAATAAATAAATAGATAAATGAATGAATAGGCAAATAAATAAATAAATAAATAATTTCTTCACAGATTCTCTGAAATGCAAAAAAAAAAAAAGATTACCTTTTAGAGGTGCTATGTAGCAGATCTACATCTAATATTTTTGATTAGATAACTTCTGGCTCCTTTTCTTCTCTAAGATTCTATGATTCTCTGCAGTGGTAAATGATTCAAATGTTGGCAATGAGATGGGTGGAGAGGGGACTGGCTGTGAATTTTTGGTGTGCAGCCCATAGCTAGCTGATGATGAATTGCGTTCCTGCACAAGGGGACTTTTGATCATAAGCACATTTTTGTATAATTAGAAGTAAAGTAACCCAGATTAATGATGTCAGAGTTTTAATGGGAACTGTGAAAACAGCTTTATAATGGATTCTGCCTGCAATGCATATTACTGCCTCAATCACATATAGTACTAGAAAACCTGACATTGTACCAAAAACAATCAGCTATTGCCAGTGGAGCCACTGTTGGGGAAGGTACATTCTTCCATCAGCAAATATTGTCATCAGAATTTACTAATTGTGCCTGATTTGTCTTTACGACAGATCTTTCTCTTCCAAGGAATGGAATGCTTCAGTAAGTACCAAGCCAACTCAGGTTTAGTTCCATCCATGGGAAGCACAGTAGATAAAACAACTTTGAAATAGCAACAAATTTAGGGGGTGGGATGGAACAAAGTTTACACATACAACTTCAATACCCTTATCCTCTTCCAGGTCAAATTCCAAGTGGGACACCATATTTCAAGTGGCATATCATTAGTTTGAGGTATTGAGTGGAAGGAGGATAGTAGGTCAGACAAAATTGACCAATTTATCCCTTTGCCTGGCAGAGATGGTCCTTGTTGAGTAAGAGAATGGAAGAGAAAGGAGGGGAAGAAAATCCTCTTCCTCACTGTGGAAAAGGGAAAAGATAAAAGAAATATAAAAGGAAAGTTATCCTTAGTGAATTAAGTGATTAAAAGTAACTATTTTAAAAAAAAGTGAATAATGACATGGTGTTAAAATAGTCTGTCATTTTAAGCAAATATTAGCACTAATAACCCAAAATATTCTTGCAGCTGTTTGGTAATATGATTTAACTCAAAAAGCAAGGAATTTTCTTTAAATTTATTCTCTTAACTCTTTCAGCCCTGGGGTGATGCTACTGCTGATGCCAATGATAGTACTTTCATATTTCATAGATTGTGGTTATTTCCCTCCACCAACACAAATTCTGGCTCCTCTGTTTGTAATAGAAAGCTTTATAAGTTACTGTGGCTAAAAACCTAAATAATCCAGAGGCCGAACTTCTCTTTAAACATAATTTAATGTGGCTTTTTTCTTCTACATCAAGTTTCCAGTATATTTCTCTCCCTTCCCTTGCTAGAAACCAATTTTTTGAAACTAATAATATACAAAGAGAGATAGGAGATAGTTTATAAAAAAAACTACATACAAACAAAAGTCTGATACCATAATTGGTGTCCTACACAACTGGTAACTGGTATCAAACTTAACAAGGAAAAAAAATCCTGAAGTACACATTTACTTAGAACACCATATAATAATATTATCTATGATTTGTTGAAATGTTATTTATTTCATTATGCATTACCCAATAACAATTTAATATGGTCCCCATTTGCAATTGGGGGTATGGCAGTCATATGTTTGATACCACAGGAGTATTTTATAAAAACCTCAGAAGAAGCATACGAAAAAGAAGACTTCTGATATGATGAAAAGGATTATAACATATTGTAGGCCTTTTTGGACTACAGGGGTTTGATGGCTTTGAAAGGTTCCTTCGTGTACAATGTCTCTTCATCATTGGAATATTGTTAGGAGTATTGATGTGATATCGATAAGGAGTAGGAGAATAGAGTGGAAGTTTCATAGAACTTCAACAATAATAGCTAATAGACAGATAGATAGACAGACAGACAGATGGATTGTATCTATCTATCTTCAAATGGAAGAGCATTTGAATGCTCTGGAACTATAACAAATTTCTCCCCAAAGAAAAAAAAATATGTGAATATATATTTTATGTTCTATATATTCTAGATTTGATAGATAGATAGATAGATAGATAGATAGATAGATAGATAGATAGATAGATAGATAGATAGATAGAATCTATCTATCTTCAAATGAAAGAGTATTTGAATGCTCTGGAAATACAACAAACAAATTTCTTCCCCAAAGAAAAAAATATTCACACATTTTTTCTTTGGGGAAGAAATGTGTTTGTTGTAGTTCCAGAGGTTCAAATTTACTTTTATGTATTATTATTGTTTCCATTTACATTGTTGTAGGCACTATACATTTTGCTTAGTTAGTTCTTCATGCTTCACTTTGATTCCATTCACATGAATCTTCCCAAATATGGATAATATTCAGTTTCTTAAGTTCACATAATCTTAGAATCTAAGCTTTGGAAAGAACTCCAGGGGTTGTCTAGTTCAATTTATTCCTGACCAAGAATGTAGTATATAATGTCTTTTATATGTTGTCAACCAGTCTTTCCTAAAGACCTTAAATTAAACATATTCTACATATCCTGAGATAGTACATTTTACTTTTGGCTAAAATGTATCTATTAGCAACTTCCATCCATTATTTATTTATCTTATCCTTTGTAATTAAGTAAAATTTTCATCTCTCTTCATTATTGCAGTCCTTTGAATAATGTCACACTAATACCATTTCTCTACCATAATTCTACCAGCATGGTCTCTATTCCCGAGGCTAAACATCCTCAGTCCCTTTACCCACTCGTTACATTACATGCTTTCTACTACTCTTAGCATCTGGGTTATCTTCTTCTGAGTCTTTCTCATCATGTCTACATCCTCCCTAAAAATGTATTATCTGATATGGACAGGAGAGTGTGCAGGAGAACACTATTTGTACATGCTGTGGTTTTTGGAAGGGAGCTCTATTGGTAGAAGGTGGCTAAAGCCACATTATCTTTTCTAACTGCCAAGTCAGATTTTCAACTCTAAGAACAGAACTTTTTCTACTGTGTCTCCATTTTTGTTTGAAAACTGGAGCTAAAACTGGAGACTAGAGACAGAAATCATATCTTTATGAAGTAATGTTTAATCCTAATGAAGAGGTCATTAGGATAGAAGAAAATTATGAGAAAGTTACTTTATAGAAAATGTCTCAATTTTCTGCTGCTTTTATATTGCTAATTTCATAGAACTTCAAAAATAATAGCTAATAGTTGTTAGATAGTATTTTCATGAAATTGCTTAATTTCATAGAACTTCAACAATAAGAGCAGACAGGTAGAATTTTCATGAAATAGACATAATTGCTATTCCCATTTTACAGTTGAAAACTTTGAGACAGACACTGAGGAAGTAAGTTGACTAGAATCACACAGTTATTAAAGTAGTTGAAGCAGGATTCAATTTAGAGTTTGTCTGACTTATTCTATGTACTTCTCTAAGTATTCTGTCATGTTATTGGCCAATGTGCTATTTGAATTGAATGTAATGGGGAGCATGATTCCCCCTAGTAATAATACTAACAACAGTCTCTATTTACATACTGATTTATGTACTTTCCCTACAATATCCCTATGAGGTAGAAAATATAACTATTATCATCTCTACTTCTTAGAAGAATCTAAATCACAAGTCATTTGATCTTAAGTACATTGTACTTTCCCCTACTTATTGTTACTTTCCAAAAGACATGAATTAGACCTCATTCAGGCTTTATGAAAATAGCAAAGAATCATATGCCTTTGACTTATGGGCTAGGTCATTAGCTTATGCCATTTTTCTCAGACAATTATCTCTGACCTAGAATAATAGAATGCTGAAGTAGAAAGAAAACTAATTTGATTGGCTCCAATCACCATTCTTCTAAAACAAGTTTGCTTCTTTACCATTATATGTAGGAAGTATTGCCATGTTTATAACTAAGAATATTGCTGTATTAGATTCATTGTTCATCATTTGCTTTTGATATCAAATAAAGTTACATTAGATGCATCTTTATTAATCCCAACTCTCTTAACTTCACATATTCACAATGATTTTTATGCTCCGAATATTAATCTTATGAATGTGAAAATGTTCCCTCAATATGTTCTATTAAAGACATTTTCAAAGATATTTTCAACCAGAAAAGCTTAATCTCATTTGTCTCTTGTCTTACACTCTGTAATTGTTCCGAGAAACTTTTCTCCTCATCTGTCAGGGAAGCCAAAAAAAAAAAAAAAAAAAAAAGAATAAGTCCCAAACTCTGGATGAAAAATGAAATCTGATGCCCTTTGAACTGGCTTCCAACTTTGAAATTACATTTTTTTTTTTGAAATAAGACCTTTGGAAGAAAAATAATTCTGAGATGCTTTCTTCTAGACCTCACATTTGAGCAGACGCAAATTCAGAATTCAGTTTTAGACATAGTTTTGTGTCATAAAATAATTATAGAGTGTTGGATGGTAAAATGTTAACTTGTGCTATTCTTGCCATAGATACCAGGAGAGGGCACCTATGTCTTGAGTTACAATGAATCATTATTGGGAACTGCTAGAACAGTTATTATGGACAGAGGCCTTAGTGTGGAACCCTCACTCATTTTGTAAGGATGAAAGGATAGGAGGGGAGGGGAAAATAGCCTGGTTGAATGTAAGGAATATAATAGGTCAGTGTCAGAATGAAGGTGGCAGACAATGAAAGTATTCAACTACAGAAACCCTTTGTCCTTAGCAGTGCCATTCCTGGGTCTATATCCCAAGAAAATCATAAAGGAAGGAAAAGGATCCACATATACAAACAGTTTTTGTAGCAACTCTTTTATAGGAGGAAATGAATGCATGCCCATCAATTGGGAATGGCTGAACAAGTTGTGGTATATGAAGATAATGGAATATTATTGTTCTATTAAAAATGATCAACAAGCTGATTTTAGAAAAGCCTGAAAGATGTATATGAACTGAGGCTGAGCAAAACAAGCAGAACCAGGAATACATTGTACAACAAGAATGTGCTGTGATCAGTTGTGAAAGACTTGATTCTTCTCAGTAGTTCAGTGATCCAAAGCAACCTAATAGACCTTGGATGGAGAATGCTGTCTAAATCCAGAAAAACAAAAACAAAAACAAAAACAAAAAAACAAAAACTAAGGAAACTGAATATGTTTGGGTTTTTTTTGTCCTCTCCTAAGGTTTTTCCCTTTTGCTCTGATTTCTCTCTTCCAACATGATTCATAAAGCAATATACAATTAAAAAATAATAAAAAAATAACTAGAACAATAACAAAAAAATTAAAAATAAATAAAATTGGTCTTCCTATTAGAGTGAAAATGTAGTAGCTCATGGCAATTTTTTTTTTTTTTTTTTTTTTTTTATGATTGGCATGGAAGCTTTGACCTATTATCTTTCTTGGGCCAATTTTACTCTTCCTAAAAGAGTCAGGTGGCTCCCCAATTCTGTAAGGTGAGAGGGCTAACCATTTTGATGGCAGCATTAGTTCAGCCACTTGATCATCAGCTTTATCCCTTCTGTAGCTTAGAACTTTTGAGCTCAAGCAGCCCACCAGCTTTAGTCATCCCAGGAGCACGGACTACAAGCAAATTTGTGCTGTCAGGTTATGCTCCCAGTGTCTTTCCGTAGTTTAGTGCTCAGTTAAAACTACTTTCCTTTAGTAGACTCTAAACCTTTGCCTACCTTCTCCAGCAATATAAGGTCTTGCCCTCATGCCAAAAATCACACAGGGATGAGAAGAAAATTTGACCAATTTTTTCATCTTCATCTCAACTTCTAAATGATCCTTATTCTTCAGTTTTTTTTTTCTTTTTAAAGTCCATTCGCATCCATTTATCCATTTATCTGTCTTCCTTTATACCTTTCTTTCTTTCTTTTGGGATTATCTATTTATATCTATATCTATAGTCAGATATACAGGTAGATGTTTATGTCTATAAATTGGAATTGTCTATTTATATCTTTCTTTGGGAATTATGTATCTATAGGCACATGTAGATAGATGTCCACATCTATCTATCTATCGGAATTATCTGTTTATTTCTTTTTTCTATCAATCTATTGGAATAATCTATTTATCTAGATAGGCAGATATAGATTGATATCTCTGTCTATCACCTAATTCAAATTCTTGTCGGAATCATCTAGCAACCTTCATATCTCCCTCCCTTCTCAAGTTTTTTTTTTGCTATCTCATACTTAAGAACTTAAATATACAATTTGGTTTTCACCCAAATAAACTAGCCTCCAAGCTTGTCATCTTCAGTTCCCATGAATATTTTCACCTCACCTTAGCCATTCCAGAACTGTTAAGTCTAACCACCAATTAATTAATGAAACTTTATTAGATACCAACTACTGCATGTCATACCTTAAACCAAAACTTTGCTTAACTATATATTCTTTTCTCTGATCTTAATTCTCTAGCCTTTGAACTCTCTGTTTCTGTCTCTGACTCTCTATGGTCTCTGTATCTCTGTCTCTGTTTCTGCCTATTTCTGGCTCTCTCCCCCTTCTCCTAAAGCTATGTTTGTTCCTAGGATGGGTTGAGCTCCAGTCTTTTGTCCTCTGTTCCCTCACCCCTACTCTAGTTTTTTTTTTTTTTTTTTTTTACTTTCTTTAATCTATGATTGACAAATTCAGCAATAGTCTATCATTAAATCCCTTGATCTGTTTGTCCTCATACTTTGCTAAATCTCATTCTAAGTACAACATCATCACCAGCCTTCATTTTCTTTAATCTCAAAATTGTAGAAACTTCAGAAATAGAAGAGACTAATCAATTGCTCACCTATTCCCTCTGGTATAGAGCAATAACCTCCAAGTAGTTCAAAACACTTCAGGAAACAAAACTAAACTCAGAAGGCAAAGTTACAGAGGTAGATTCTAACTTAATATACAGGTAGATTTCCTAACCAATAGAGCTGTCCATTAGTGGACTGGGTTATCATGAGGAGACCATCCAGGTCTCTGAGATCTCTTCTACCTCTTTTATCATTCTAGGGCACCAGAGGAGAGATAGCTCCACAGGTAAACTTTCTAGGAATGATTTGATGAAGGAGCCTCACCAATTATACTAATGCCTGGTGGGAGGTGGGAGGTGGGAGGTGGGTGGAGGCCAATAAGATGTGTAACTCCCAATCTCAGATCCTAGATCTACATTATTCCATCTGGCAGCTGTGTAGGGAGGAGAAAATAAAAGCACTTAGGAACATTATGAATCAGCCAAGTGCTGTAATTAGGCTAAAATGGCATTCAGAAATTGCTCAAGTAGCATTCAGTATATACAGTAAAGTGTGGTACCTCCAGGCATTGTCACTGAGGCCCATCTGCTATTTTTTGCCCACATCTGTAGCTATAGTGTACAGTATTTGAACAGTTTTGGCTTATAGTGATCTCAAAAATTGTGAAGATAAATAGCTATTATTTTATATATATTTTTTCCATTTCACTTCATTAATTTAAGTGTAAGCATCTGTATGTATTGCTCATATACATTATTGTATGTGTCCACATGGGTTTGTCTAAGTGAGACTCACTGGGAATATATCAAGAATCTTCTCCAGTCTTTTCCAACAGAGGTTTTTATTCCTAACTAGAAAGGAGTGGGAGATGGGAAGGTCACAAAGATGGCCTTCTTTGGATACCATACCATAATTATAGTTATCTTTTTCTCCCCCAAATAATCCTAGACTAGGGGAAGTGTCTAAAGCTATGTGTATATGTATGCACACTCATAAGTAGGAAAATTGTCAAAACTGGATCCAGAGTTATACACTCCAACCTGTAAGGCTTAACAACTTTGTCACCTGATGCCAGTTAAATACTGAATTAACCCATTCATTCATCCAAGGTGATAGAAAACAAAAAAAACAGAGATATTTTGTAGATGAGAAAATACTAGAAAATTTATACAGTAAATCAAATGAACCTTCCCATTGAGAAGACGCTATCTTAGTTTAATGAAGAAAGAGTACCCATTCTCATCCAGGAGTGGAACCTCAAGTGCTTTTCACTAAAAAGGAGCTTCTTAAATAAATGTGCAGGATTTGACCCCATGTTGCATTAGGGTCCATTAATTATCAGCAGCATTGATACTTCATGTAAATGACATATATATATATATATATATATATCACAATTCTTGTAATTGGTATTTTATCTCTGTCAAATCACTTTGACTCTTCCAGCTTTGCTTCTGATATACCTCCTTTTGATTCATTTCTTTATTTTGGAGTATGTAAACATTTGGGGTACATTTCAAGAGGCCCATAAAATTAAAATTAAGAATTAATTTAGAGGGGAAAAACCCTGCATTTTTATATTCAATTAGCTTTTGTTTTATTTTTATAATTATATATGTGTGAGAAAGACAGAGAGAGAGAGAGAGAGAGAGAGAGAGAGAGAGTGAGAGAGAATTTAAAATTACTGCTTTGGGAAAACATTCATAAGTTTCACTAGGATCCTAAAGAAATCCATGACACAAAAGAGGTCTACTTTTTGTCTTTTTTGTCTGGTTCTAACTTCTATCCTTTTGCTTTATTCTGCTTTCTAGGAACAGGAATAGTTTTTTGCTCTCATCTGTAACATTAAATTGTTCAACTAGGTGGCTGACATCTTAGGTTCCAGGATGCTTTTCAGCTCCCACATTTTATGTTCTAAGTTCTCTTCAGCCCTGATATTTCTCTTAGAGCAAATATTCTTTGTTCTTTGCCCCCTTACAGTTCTGCCATTCTATATTCCAAAGGGCCTCCCAGCTTTATCTAACACTCTATGATTTTTATCTTTTTAGCTTAGCACAATGGCTGACATGTTGTGGGGACTTAATAACTTCTTCCTACCTTGACTGGGCTTAACCAAGATCCCTCCTAACTATGTTGTAGGGCTCCCATTAGTCTTGAGATCTTAGGTTCTAATACTCTTACATTCTATGCATTAGAACTCTCCAGGCTCCAAGATTTCTCATCTCAGATTAGACATCTTTTGAATATTTGCAAATGACAAAAACTTTGCCTTGGACTCTTCTGTGCTGTGTCCATGTTGGCTGGTAGAGAGCCTGGTGTGATGTAATTAACTACAGATCAAAGACAAGTGAATGAAAAGCATCTGTCTAGGACTCCCATTTTCAGATGTCCCAGGTGGCTCCCTTAAGGAAGGGAGGGGCGCTGGTTAGATTCACATTTTGTGGCAAATAAAGCACTTTGCACATAAACTCCTTGCTTTTAGAAATTCCCTTCCCAGACTATTTAACTATGTATTCAGGCTGTGGTCCACACAGACTATCTTTTCACCTCACACTTTACATATTATTCTAGTTAAAGTAGAGCTGGGGGCCCTTTGGCTAGCCACTCAATTTTCCATTGTGAATTGTTAAACACAGCAATGGAGAACCCAAGTTAAGCTTTTGCCAGGGGGAATGATTGCTTCCCTGCTTCCCCCTCCCCTTTTCTTTTAGCAAAATATCTCCAACATCTCGGGCTTTGTTTGTCATCAAGAAAGACTTTGAATTCAAACAAGAGAAAGAACAAAAAATACTGGGTGTTCTGTGAAAAGGAAAATTGGCTTCTGTGTGTGTGTGTGTGTGTGTGTGTGTGTGTGTGTGTGTACACATCTGTCTGCGTTTCTGTATACCCATCTGTGGATTTGGAAGTTTCCATGTACACATTTGACTTTATATTTCTGCACATCTGTGTTTGCATATCTGCCTATATGCAAATCTACATTTGTACACGAGTGCTTCATACATCTGTGTTATGTGTGTGGGTGTGGGCACATCTGTATGTCTGTGGGCACATCTGAATGTGTGTTTTCCCCATCACCCTTCTCTAACCTCCCCCCACCTCTTATGTATGAGAACTGAAAACCTCTATATTGTATGTCATTTGGGATTGGGCAAATGGTTTTGGCCAGGCTCCTTCTGACTTACTGCTGGAAAATTTAACCTCTCAATAGCCTTAACCTGGAAAGCTGCGGGTGCACATAACCACTCATTAGGCATTGGGTAAATTTGGTGGCTGTGAATTCCATATCACATCCCGATTCTCCTTCTGCACAGCCTAGTCCATCCTGACAGCTTGGAGTCTCCATTTGTTCACAAACCACAGAAAAAAAGGAAGGGGTTAAATCTTCCCTAGCCATCCATGTTCCATAGGCTGTAACTGAGAAGCAGGCTTCCAGGCTTCAGTATAGGCTGTAGTTAACTATAAACAGCTGTTGCAAGATAATAGCCTTCTACTGGTAAAATAAGTCCATTTTCCCCCTTTTACAATGAAACCTTTCTTGAAAGCTAAATTCAGAGGTGGGACTAGCTCTCAGTCTGGCAATAATCAGAATTAAGAGGTGGGGGCTGGGCAATGAATTGTCAGGTCTCCCAGATCAAGCTGACATTTATATAGCAATTCTATTTCCGTTACCAAAAGCCAAAACATAGGAATGTCTCTTATCTGAAATTTACTCCTCCGAGTTTTTAAGGAAAGGGGGAAAAAAAGCAACTGGCTGCTATCATCCCCTGCCTGCATCAATATTAATTCTGATGCCTGGAAAAAGATAGAAATTAGCCAACTATGAATCTGTTTTATTCTCCTGTCTAGTCTGTCCCTCTATTTTAAGATCCCTATTTTAGAATCATTAAAAGTGAATTATATTAAAAAATAAAGTAACAAGAACAACAAAATTCCTTTTTTTAAATGAGCATTTTTAAACAAAGAAGAAACATACACATGAGTGCTTTGAGACAATTATTTGTTTGATTTTTATAGTTCCCTATCATATTTATTTCTGAAATGATTCATGAATCAACAAGTCAACAAGATTATAGAACTGAAATGGACCTCAAAACCAGAGTGTTAGTGGTCAAAGGGACCATAGATAGAAGAATTTTAGAACATGGGATAGAATATTAGAACTGGAAGACACCTTAAAACATGTGACATAAATTGATAAAATTTTATTGGGAAAAGGAATAGAAAAATAGAACACTAGAATTACAAAAAGACCTTAGAACATGGTATTTCATATTATGGGACCTATATTATTAGGATGTATCTTTGGTGTTCAATTGTTTTCAGTTATGTCCAACTCTTCTTGATCACACTAGGGGTTTGCTTGGCAAACTGGAATGGTTTACCATTTCCTCCTCCAGCTCATTACACAGATGAGGAAATTAAGGCAAACATGGTTAAGTGACTTGTCTAAGCTCATACAGCTAGTAAGTGTCTAAAATTGGATTTGAACTTAAATCTTTTTGATCCTAGGAGTGGACCTCCATCCCAATTGAATCACCTAGCTACCCTCTTAGGATATATTGCAATTTAGAAATGAAATAGATTTTGAAAAATATGATCCTGGAACACAGAACTATAGAGCTAAAAAAAAATTTAGGCTATAATGTTATGTAGGAGAGGGAGCTTAGAAAAGAATGTTCAATTTGGAAAAGCTAACCGTAGAATTTATCGAGTCCTATATGTCCATTAAAGGAAGAAGAAAAAGGTTAGATATGTAGGAGGATTCATCAAAAGCCAAAAGATAATGGCCTAGGCTTGGAATTCCTGACCCAGGTCTATTAATCAGCCCCATGAGAATTATTGAAGTTAAAGCCTTAATTCTGACTCTTAAAGTTTTAAAATTTAAAAAGGACCTTCAGAATCCAAAGAGAAGAATAGTTAAAGCTTTGGATTTCTACTGATCATTGATAGCCTATGCTTTCTTGCCACCTATATAACAAGGCAAGTTATCATGTGAAGAGGTTTCAATATTATTTTTTAATTAGGGCTGAAGCTTAGTGGATCTTAACATGAAATGACTAAATGTAAGAACTTTGCCTTCTCTCCATTGATTGTACTACCTAAACATTTGAAATCAATAAAGCATATTTTACACTCAGGCAGCTAAGAAAAGTAAACATAGATAATCATTCAAAACTTAGCAAGTTATTCCTTCCACTGAATTGACAACACTTCCCAGGAAAGGATAGAGAAGTAAACTCAGAGAATAATCCTTGGCTATAGTGATGTTGGACAGCCATGTGGCACAGTGGATAGAGTCCTGAACTTGAAGTCAGGAAAGCTCATCTTTCTGAGTTCTAATCTGGCCTCAGACATTTACTGCCTTTGTTACCCTGTGCAAGTCACATTTTGCTTTAGTTTCCTCATCTGTAAAATGAGCCAGAGAAGTAAATGGCAAACTACCCCAGTTTGTCTTTCAAGAAAACCCTAAATGGGGTCTCAGAGGGGCAGACATGACTAAAAAATGATTTAGTGACATAGCAGGTATTGCAGATATTCAGGTACCTGCCCTAGAAAGGGTGTTCATAGGCTGTGCTAAATGCTTGATCAGATAGGTGTTATTGATTGTTCTGTAAAATGTCCATTTTCATTATATCCTAGGTGGAAGCAATAGACCAGAAAGGTTTAGTAGAATCAAAATATGAGTGCGGTCTTATAAAATAGAATGTAAGAACACATAACATGGAATGTTAGTGCTCTAAAGAACCATGGGACTTAAAATGAACATAAGTTGTTATAACTGGAATGTTATCTAGTCTAAACCTTTCACTTTTGAAAGGTGGTAACAACACTGGGATTTCTCCAAGATTTAACAACAATGAAAACAACAGATATTTGTTAAGCACTGATTTATTAAGCACTAATTAATTGTTAGGAAAGTTCTGTGCCCTTCTTTGATGGTGACACAAAAAATAAATATTCTATAAATTTTTTCTGCTTAGAGCTGATAACCTAGCAGAAATGACTAAATCAAGGCAGAGTCGTAATATAAATTAAAACCAGAAAAAATAATAGAGCTACAACATGCTATGAAACCTCTGAAGAGAGACGAGATCTTTTTTGAATCTTTAGGATAACATTCATAGAAGTGGTTCCATTTTAGCTAGATCTTTAAGATTGGGTATGATGATTTTGATGGGTAAAGGTGTTAGAGAAGAAAGACCTTAAATTCCCTATAAATAAAGGTTTAATCTTTATCCTGTAAGCTATGGAAAGTCATTTCCACTATTAAATTAAATCAATCAATCAACCAATCCTCCTTTCTTAAAGTAAATAACAAAATGCCATACAACCTCATAGCTATATCAGTAGAAAATACATCCATGAAATAGCTCAATCAAATAAAGACCTTAAACTAGATGTCAAAAGTTCCTTAATAAATTTGGAAAGAGGAGATGTTTTCATCCATTGGATGAAGTGAAATGATATTACACAAGAAAGTCTTGAGATTGGTTGAGGAATTAGTTGTGCTCTATGGGAATTAGATAAAATATCAAACTAGTTCAGATTAGCCAGTAACGGTATAAGGCAGCTTCCAGATTTTTCCATGCTTAAAAAAAGAACTTGCTAAGGGAAGATAGGACAAATGACCTTCTCTCTCTGAAGGAAGTCAATTGTGAATTTTGGAAGGATGGAAGACATTGTCCCAAGTCACTAGAACAAACCAGAAACACTAGATAAAGGATGCTTCAGGACTCTGCAAGGATTCCAGCAGAAAGTATATGAAGGTAGAAAAAGATATTCAGTAACCACGTTCTTATAAATTTATATTTTTCCTACATGAACTCTCTAGTTTTGGCCCACTTGTCATGGACTCTGTCCATCTGATTTTCTTGGAAAATTGTTTTTGTTGTTGTTATGTCTGTGATTATGGTTGGTCATTTGTTTTACCATCCTTATTTTACCAACTTTGTAAATATTCATCCCAAAAGAGTTGATTGATTCTAGCTAGCTAATTGATATCAATTAATAGTGGCTAGAGAAGTACACTAGTGGGGACTTGTGAGCAAGACATTAAAAGGACATCTTTTACCCTTCCTTCATGTTAACACCTAGAACTATTAGAGAGGAAATAGTCTGTTAGTAAGATATGAGATTTAGGTTTGGGTTAGTAGCCCAGAGTCCATGCTAAAAACCATTCTATGCAGAAAAATGTATTGGAGAGTAGAAAGACTAAATGTAGGGATACTAAAAATTATTTACATAGGCCAGGAAAAGTTAATTAGGATTTAAAATGAAGGCTAAAAGTGATGGAAATATTCTTACCCTCAGTATCCTCAAAGTGTTTTCTATTTCTCTTTCTCTAACTCTGTCTTCTGGACATTCTGTCTATGTGTCTGTCTGTCTCTCCAACCACACACACACACACACACACACACACACACACACACACACACACACCAGTAAGGAAAGCATCATTTTGTGACTGAAGATGATAAAGATTTCATGAATAAAAAAAAGTCCATTATTGCTATGTGAATAGATGCCAACAAAAACTGTTGGACCAAAGTTTGAGCCATCAGCCCATGTGAATATGGCTGTAGCCCAACATTATGCCAGAGTATACTAGAGACAGAGAATATATAGAATGATATACTCCTCCAATGAAAATATAATGGTGTCTTCCAAAGCTCTCTTTTCTTTTATCTTCATATGATCTTCCTCACCACCATTTCTCTCTTTTCCCTGTGTCATTTTTCCCATCCTCTCTCCCTTCCTCTTCCACCTGGACTTAGAGAGGTTGAAAAAAATCTGAGTTTTTAACTTATAATAAACACAAATTATTAGCTTTCCCTGAAAAAAAAAAAAAAAAAAAAACAAAACTCTTATTTTTAAGAAACCTTAGACATGAAAGACAAAACTCTTATTTTATCAGTGAACAAATTGAGACCCATAGGAGCATTGTCCTTGCCATTATGATATATCCAAGCATTTTTTCTAGGCTTAAATTGCAATTATTAGATTCTAGAAGAATCCTTGTTTCTATAGAGAATGGACGATAGTTGTGGTGTGGATCTAAGAAATTAGTGGTTATAAAGAATCTGGAGAAATGAGAATAAATGTTTATCTGAGGAGAGGAAGGAAATAGGATAAACATAATCTAGTTATTATCATTAATGATAGCTTTAAGCAAATGTTATCTCTGGAAGATTTTAAAAAATTAATTAATTGAAATTTTGCTGAAGTAATTGGGGTTAAGTGACTTGCCCAGGGTCACACAGCCAGGAAGTGTTAAGTGTATCAAGGCAGATTTGAACACAGATCTGTAAAGGGCTGGAACTGAGCAAATGCATTTGGTTAATAGAGCAGGTGAGACTAATTGCCAGTTGGAAGGTTCCCTATTAACTTATTTGAAGGTTGACCCTCCCCAGCTATTCTGTGCTGACTTGATTGGTGGGACAAAGAGGGGGAAGTGAAGTGTGTGGGAGGTATAGAAGGAGGAAGAGGAATTGAGATGCTGAGGCTGAGTCAGTCTCTCCTGGAGTTTGAGGGAGTCAGGTGTGTGTGAGGTTGCTAGACCTAATCCCCTGACCTTGACCGTAAAAGATAAAGAATAAAGAAGTTTCATGATTCTGACTCCAGCTGATTTCTGGGAAGAGAGAGTTCCAGCACAGGTCCTCCTGACTTCAGAGCTGGTGCTCTATCTACTACAGCAATTAGCTGCTTCCTTACAGATGTTTTCGGTAAAAATGATGTGATAAATGTTAAAAATAGGTGATCAGGGGCAGCTAGGTGGTGTAGTGGATAGAGAGCACTGGGCCTGAAGTCAGGAAGACCTGAGTTCAAATTCAGCTTCAGACTTAAAACTTAATGCTTCCTACCCTTGTGACCTGAGGAAGTCACTTAATCCTATTTGCTTCAGCAAAATAAATAAATAAGATAAAAATGGGTGATCAAATCAACTATATGTTGATGGGATGGTGTAAATTGATGATGATGAAAAGAGCAGAAACTGGACTCAAAAGTCCATGTTGGAATCCTGTCTTCACCATTCACTATATAATTTCAGTTCTGAGCAATGGACATAATATGTTTGTATTACCTACATTACAATTCTTTAGAATGAGTTTTATAAAGGATAAATCATATTTGAAATATGAACTATTCCTAATGTTTACATACCTAAGTATTGCACAAGATCTAAATTTCATCAGTGTTTGTCCACTTCTTCAACCAACAAATTGTAGGACTCCATTCTTCTTATGGATGTTTATGGCTAAAAACTTCTGGTGTTGGTGGTCAGCTTTGTCATGATAAGAGACAGCCATGTTGTAAGAGGAAGTAGAGAGGAAAAAAAAATTCTTGTTATGTGATTATGCTATATAACTAAATTATTCTCCCCCTCCTTTCTCCTTCTGTTATAGGATAAATGTATGAAAACAGATGAAACTGCCAATGTTCTGCTGTATACTAACAAAATCTGACTCAGCCACCTTCCTTTTAGACCAACTTGCTCATGGAGTTAAACTCTATCCTGTTGGCTCATTTAAATGCTGTAGAAAGGTGTTGATAAGACAGTCAATTTACTTTTTGTAGCACTTAAAAATACATATAAGAAAATACATACTTGAAGAAGATGAAGCTACTTATCAGTCTCAGGAGTCTTCCTTGGTGTAATAAATTTCTTTATTTGACCTCCAAGATGTGAAGCTGTTAATGGATGAGATTCCTTGTGGGCTCTCAAGGAACTCAGGCTCAGAACTTCTTTAGCAGTTGATACCTAGCTTCAAAGTCAACAAGACCTTCATTCGAATGCTACTTCTAATGTGTATTGATTATGTGACTCTGGGAAAGTCGCTGTCTAGACTTTAAAATGTAATTTTTAAATTTTCTGAAGTATTTTATTTTTCCAAATACATGTAAAGATAGTTTTCAACTTTCATTGTTGTAAGATTTTTCTGTTCCAGTTTTTTCTCCTTCCCTCTCATCTCCCTTCTCCCCAAGACAGCAAGTAATCTGAGATAGATTAAATATGTGCAATTCTTTTATACATATTTACATATTTTTCATGTTGTGCAAGAAAAGTCAGACCAAAGTGGGAAAAGAAAACATGAGTAAGAAAAAACAAATAAACAAAAACTGTGAAAATATTATGTTTTGATTAATATTCAGTGTCCATAGTTATTTTTCTGGATGTGGATGGCATTATCCATCCCATACACTGCATATTTCAGAGAAGACACCTGACTGCATTGCTAAGGAACATTTCCTCTCAGGGGAATTCCTAATATTAATGCAAACACAAGTACAGTCCTTATTCCTATCCTTTTCTATAGTGAGTCTCTCTCTTCACACTTGGACCAATATTCCAGTTAGTTTTTCCAGCTTTTTAGAATCTTCCAGAGGTCACATACCCTTAATAAAGGCAACACCCAAGGTTTGCCTCTATGTCACGATAGAACCTTGGAGGAAGGCTGTATATAATCATTTTTTGCTCTAATCACTTTTAAAAAAAAGATTTTACCTCATGAATTTTATGGAAGAAGCTTAGAATAGAGAACATGAGAACTAGAAGAAATTTCATAATATAGAATATTGGAGATGGAAGGGAACTTAGAGCACACAATATTGGAACATGGAATGTTAGAATTTAAATAAGCCCTATAATAGAACTAGTGCTGGGGGACATTTTACAGAAAAGATTTTAAAAATGGGGTCCACAGACACCTCCCAAGGGCTAAATGGATTGCTTTCAAGGAGTCTATCAACTTGGTTAGGAAAACAAAGGCACCTTCATTTTCACTATTAATTGAAATTTATAATTCGTTTAATAAGTTCAGACAACAAAATCTTTTTCTTTTAGCTTTCTTGTTTGTTTTCCATCTGAGAAGGGCCCATCTGCCATTGTCAGGCTCCCAAAAGGATCCATGCCTTAAAGAAAATTAAGAACCCCTGCTTAGTAGTTAGCTTACTTTCTTTTTTCATACAACTTAAATAAAGGCCCTAACTAGAAAAATGATACTGAGGGTCATAATAGTAAGAAAGTAGAAAAGCTGGTATCAAACCGCACTTAATAGATTGGGAAACTGTTTATGAACCATGCTACTGCTAAACATCTAATTTCAAATCTATACTGTGTCTATGAGGCAGGCTGAATTTGGTTACCAAATTACCAAATCTATAAAGTTAAGAAAAATGAAGTTCTGATACAATGCCTGGATCTAGTCAGGAATCTCTCTCTCTCTCTCTCTCTCTCTCTCTCTCTCTCTCTCTCTCTCTCTCTCTCTCTCTCTCTCTCTCTCTCTCTCTCTCTCTCTCTGTTTCTGTCTCTCTGTTTGATTCTCTCTCTATCTCTCTCTATTTCTGTTTCTGTCTCTCTGAATCTATCTCTGTGTCCCTTTTTCATCTTTCTCTGTTTCTATCTCTGTCATCTCTGTCTCTCTGTGCCTCTCTGTCTCTATCTCTATCTCCCTGTTTGTCTCTCTTTGTCTCTTTATCTCTCTGAATGTCTTTCTCTGTTTCTCTTTGTCATCTCTCTGTCTCTGTCTCTGTCTATCTCTCTCTCTGTTTGTCTCTCTCTTTGTCTTCAGCCTCTCTGAATCTGTCTCTGTCTCTCTCTATCTCTCCCTCTGTTTGTCTCTCTCTTTGTCACTCTGCCTCTCTGAATCTGTCTCTGTCTCTCTCTATCTCTCCCTCTGTTTGTCTCTCTCTTTGTCACTCTGCCTCTCTGAATCTGTCTCTGTCTCTCTCTCTCACACACACATACATACAGGATTATGCTTTTGGGTAGGTATCTGAATTTGGCCAATAACACGCCAGATTTGCAAACCTTGCACTTTGCTTAATGATCACAAACGGACACATTCTCTCTGAGAGGCTGCAGATATTGCCAATGTCAAACTGTGCTGGGGTTATTTGCTGTTCAGCAAGAATCAAGCAATTTCAGGAAAGCCCCATTTGCTTGCAGTCACTCAGCTAACCCTGCCTTTTGTGGACAGCTAACTTCAATTTCCCCTCCTTATGTGTATTAACTCTAAAGAGAGAGGGTAACTTTGGTACTGAAGCAGCATCTCTGAGATGGAGTGAAAAATGTCCTTTATGACTGAGCCTTGATCCAATTTTCCTGTGCCATAAAGGGGGATGGAATTGAGGACCAAAACAGTTACCATATAGAAATGTGCAAAACTTTGCTGGCTGAAGATGCAAAAGGCTATCTGTCTCCCTGTCTCTCACAGATATGTAATGTTGTTTGGAAAACAACACATTTTCAGTTCCTCAACACACAAATATTTAGCACAGGTGTTTGATGCAATTAGAATTTCTTGGAAAACATTCAACATAGTCTACTGTTTTGCCCAAAATTATAAGCAAAGTGGGTTGCTTATTTAAGGGAATCTCAAAATTTTGGACAAAGCTAGAGACTATGAGGTTCCCCCTAAGTTTCACATAGCATGGTGTAACTGTAATGCATTTCTCAGGGAATGCTGATTATTATTCATTTCTATCTTTGTATTTTTTCCCCTTCTGAATTCTCAGCTTCATAAAAAGAAAGGAACTTGTTCATTTGACTCTCCATCTCCAAAGTGTTCTCTGTAGGCAGTAGGAGCTTAATGTATGTTTTCTGAGTGAATAAATCATTAATGGATTAATAAAAATTCAGAATATTAATAACTCCAAAGGTTTTTGAACTTTATAAAAAAGTTTTTCTTAATATAATGTTGAGGAGTAGGAAAGGAGAATATTATTTTATGCCCGAATATCAGGTATATAGAGCGAAACCAAGACTATTGTTACTAGCAAAAACTTGCTTTTCTTGTAGGTCCAGAGTTTGGCTTTATTGTCATCCTTGTATGAGGTAGGAGTAAATATGTCTGGGTAGAGACATTTGGAATACACTGGAAATATTCTGTATCTAGAATCAGAGGACTTAGTTTGGAATTTCATCTACTTTACCCATTTGATTTTAAGCAAGTCATTTATACTCTTATACTCAGTTTCCTCAATTATAAAATGAAGCTGTGTTGACCAGCACAAAATAGTTAAGTAATACATACATATAGATATATGTGTATATATTATGTATATACACATATATACATATATGTGCATATAGATACACACTGTGTTTATACACATATATCTATGATTATATTATGAGAACTTTAGGCAGAATTTGAATTCCATTCTTCTGGATAGTTGATAATAAGTCAAATGGTTTTTCCTGTTAGCAATCTGCCTTCCAAGAATCATTACATCCAATTTATGCTAGTTTGGAAACTCAAAATTTGGTACCAAAATGAAACCTCATAATTCACAGGACTGCTTCTGGTTTTCTAATATATATGGAAACTTAAAAATATTTAAACTGACTTACAAGATAGGAGTTAGAACAACTTAAGCTCTTGCAGTGGCCTTTAAACCATGTTACTGATCCCTAGGCTAGACTGGGTCTCCCCCACATCAGTCATTTAATCAGCTCCAAACAAAGACTCTCTTTCACTGAGGGTTTTTTCTTCCTTATTTTTTTTTTTTTAAGAGTAGATCATATTTATTTTCCCAGGCCAAGGGTTGTACATTGTCCTTTGTTCTGGAAAAAATGAGCCAACTTCATCTCCAGCTCAAAATTTTGCACATTTTAAGTAAATTTACAAGCTGTTAACATTTCTATTATTTCAACTCTCTCCAATAATTTTGCCTTGCATCTTTCTGTTTGCAGGGGTCAGGAAGGTGGAGGGTTTTTCACAAAGAGTGTTTTTGTTTGTAGAATCTGACCACGCCTTCGAAAAATTGGTGTAATCAAAAAGCCTTTGTCTCAGACTCCTGGATTTAACACAGCAACTACTGCCCTTCACTTTAAATATTAGCACTAGGGCATACATGAAAACACCAGCTGTCAGGATACAGAGCTTTGGAAAACAGAATGTAGAATGATAAAGACCATAAAATGGTAGAACAGAATGGACCACCAGGTCTAGAAAGCATGATTTAGTCCCTGGAGTTTTAGTTTTCTTTTTGTCATGTTCCCCATTAGACCTGAGTCTGATGAAGCATCTGGACTTCTCACAACAATATTTTTAAATACATAAAACAAAATATATAGAGTCACAAAGGGAAACCATTCTATTGAAATACAGTCATGTATGTGTATGTATGTATGTATCTATCTATATGTATGTATGTATAATATATGTAAGTGTATATATTCACCTATTCATAAGTATATGCGTATATACATAATATATAAATGTGTATATGCATGTACATATGTTAATAAGTATGTATGAGCATATACATGTATGTGTGTTTATATTTTAGTTATATACATATACAAGTATCTATAAACACATATGTATGTTTTCATACACATACATGTGTATGTTCTAAGATCATGGGCCCCAGGTTAAGAGCACTTGATCTAATTTACTGCTATCATAATAAAAATGAAACTCAAGTTCTAGTGAAGTAAAATGAATAGCCCTAGATTACACAGCAAGTTAGCACATGAACTAGGTTGGCCAAAAACCATTCTATGATTCATGTAGAGAAAAAATAACCTTACTAGAAGATGTCTAGAAATATTTCTGGACCAAGGAAAAGTCTCCAGATAGTTTTGTCTTTCTGTATACAAAAATGTACCTGCTGACTTCGAGGAGTCATTTATATGTTGCCTTGCATTCATTGGAATATAACCTTCTTGAGGATAAGGGATTTTTTTTTTTTGAAGGGGAACAGTCTACATTTTTTTTGGTAATAGATATCATTGTGTCTTGTATATATTAAATACTTACCAAATGCTGTCTCTGTCTTTTCTGAGCATTATGAAGTATTAACCTGAAAAGAGTTGAAGAGATTATTTTCATTACCAATATAAATCAAAGCTTCAGAAGAGGGGAAAAAAAACAAACATCAGGCTAAGGAGGTGGTATCTGAGAATGAGATTTAATTTTTTTTTTCTGTACTATAGCTTAAGATAAAGGTGTCAAGCACACTACTTTCTTAGGTAACATGAGAACCATAACATTCTCTGAAATAAAATGTAATCAGTCTTATTTAACAAAATAAATTAAAAATACATTAAAACATGGATAACATTACATTTTAATTTTTTTTAATTTTTAAAACTTTTATTTTCAAAACATATGCACAGATAATTTGACAACAATGACCTTTGCACAGCCTTGTGTTTCAGATTTTCTCCTCCTTCCCCCCATTCCCTCCCTTAGATGGCAAGCAATTTGATATATGTTAAACATGTTAAAATATAAACATTACATTTTAAAACTAAGTCAATATGTGGCTTGCTGGGATTCTTATACACAAATTAGTAATATTGTTTTTATTTGAGTTTGGTACCATTGGCTAAAAATACTAGGATGATCGACTCTTAGTAAGGGCTGACCTAAATAGAATGAATTAAAACAAACCAAAAATAAACTTCTGCACTTGTCTATCATCTTGAGAACCTATCAACAGAGTTTGAAAAATGAAAATGGAGAGGAAGAAAACTGTTCATATACATGTGATGAGCTTGTTACCACAAAAACCCCACTAAAGCATAGGAGAAAGAATAGCAGAAAAGAAGGTCAAATATTCACAAGAGTAATTCATAATATTTAATGATGACAGTCTCAGTTGTAGGAATACACATGCACAGATTATTGAGTAATAAACAAGGTCAACTATAGTTTTTAATGGAATGATATATATTTTGACTAATAGATTATCTCTAAGTCCATGAATCCCACAGAATAAGACTCATGTCTCAGATTTGGAATTAGAAGGAATGTAATATTTTGCAAAGAAAGAAATATATTATTTAGAAATATATAGATTCATATTTGTATGTATATGGGAGATGTAAATGGAGGGTAGATGAGGAATGTCATCTTATAAGAATATATATATTTATATATACATATAATATATTTAATTGGTGTCTTTAATATTAATCAGCAACTATAGGGTCATTCTGGAGTTTAGCTTTCTGATAAAATGATGGATCCTGAAACTCTTTTGCATTTGTCCTATTATTAGCCCTTGTTTCCATATTCTGTAGGAGTCTTTGATTTTTCTTTCTTTTTTAATGAGTGAATTGGAAAAGTCATTCTTTGTGCACATTTTGCGTGGAGAGGTGAATATTATGAGAGTTGTTCCAAGGATGTAGATGTTTTCGCACTCCAGAGAAAAGTTCCTGCTGTGCTCATCAAAAACAAGGGAATTTAGAAGAGTTGCAGGTTAAAGAAAGAAGATGATGAGTTGCATGTTGGGAATATTGAGTTTGAGATGACTATAAATGATCAGATGGAAATGTTGGAATCACTTGGAAATAAATTAATTGTTAAATGTATATGTATAATAAATTTAATAAATATAATATAATATGCATATATAATATATAATTCATATACATTTACATACATACATACACACACACACACACACATATATATATATATATATATATATATATATATATATATATATATATATATATATGTATGTATGTATAATGCTCAAGTAAGACAATTTAAGAACTTGTAGAAAAAAGGAACTTCTTGAAAGTCCCATCCAATCTCTACTAATCATACTATTCCATTCGCAGCTATCTATTTTCCCTTATTTCATCATATCAGAAAAATAATAATGCCTTACCTCTCTCTAAACTACTTAACAGGAAGAAATCAAACTTTTACCTACATAGCCTTGCCCAGCTTCAGAGTCTCAGTCACTTGCTGCCAGAATCTTGTTCAGGAATAAGGTCTCAGATACCAAGCACTTCTGGGAAAAAGACACATCTTCCATGTGTAAAATATTTTATGATTATTCATTATTCTCTACTATCTCAAGCTGAAATAAAGGAAATTGTACAAAATGGAAGCCTTGGGGAACAAACCCCAACTGCTGACTCAGTAGGTTAACTTTTTTAGCCTTGAGTTTTTGAGAATAAAATGGTGATTGTGGGTGGGACATCTTAGTTAAATGATGCCCTCTTTGTCATAGGGATACCAAGTTCAGACTTCTTAAATCTCTCAATTTTAGCTCTGTGAAGTTAAACCATTCAGATTCTCATTTTCTTAACTGTCCAATTAGAAGATTAAACTGTGTGTTCTAAAGTTTTAAAATATAAGTTCCTATGCTTGCTTACCATCCCTAACACTTAGAAGAAGCAGCTGCCTAGGTGACAATTCTTTCCTCCTGATACATTCTCCATCTTTATTCTCATTCAATTAAACCTTCCCTAATTCTTTTTCTCTCTTGCTCTCCCCCTTTTTATTGTCTCTTTAGAAAGCTTATGATGCTATTTATAAACCTCCATTTGTTTTAAGTTTTTCTTTCCTGTTCCTTTAATCTTCTTTCCCACCTCTGGAATCTGGTTTCCCCTGAAAACCCAATAGTCCTAACCATCTTATCCAGCAATCAGTATATCTTCTCTAACATCCCACAGCATACTGAGTCAAGAGAAGGAATAAGCATATCCTTCTCTACATTAATATTTTCAGATCTTTCCTTTTTAGCCATCATCAGCAAATTCTCCTATTTGAGGTTCACTCTTTCCACCAGCTCCATTGGTTCAATAAGAATAAACAATTACTCTTTCTGTTGAGATCCAGACATAAACAGTGCCTACTGGACTCTTCCAACTGATCATCCATAGTCATCTCAAACTCAGTATGTCCAATATGAAATACCATCATCTTGTTTCTTCAAATTGCTGCTCTTCCAAATTTCTTTGTTTCTGATGAACATAACAGGAACTTTTCCTGTATTGCAGAACATCCACATCCTTGGAACAATCCCCAAAATATTCACTTTTTTACACAAAATGTGCACAAAGAATGGATTTTTCAACTCATTCTTTAAAAAGGAAAATAAAAGACTCCTACAAAATATGGAAACAAGGGCTAGTAACAGGGTAAATGCAAAAGAGGTTCAGCATCCTTCATTGTATCAGAAAGCTAAATTCCAGAATGACCCTATAGCTGTTGATTAGTATTAAAGATAACAATCACGTTTTGAGGCTTTCAATATATGTGTTTACTAAGTTATATTGCTTGAAAAAGGATATCAAAGGAGAGAGAAGACTACTATTCATCATAAAGCAGATAGTGACAATGTATGCTGTTGAGAGGCAGGTAGGTGGTTCAGTGAGCTGGAAGTCAGGAAGATCTAAGTTTAAATATGGCCTCAGAAACTTATTAGTTGTCACTCTGGCAAATCCCTTAACTCTGTCTTAATTCCTTGGAGAAGGAAATGGCAGACTAGTTCAGGATCTTTGCCAAGAAAAACCCATTTGAAATTACAAAGAGATGAACAGGACTGAACACAACAACATGTTATTGAGAAGTTTAACCTAGTGATACCTTCTATTTGTTTTGTTTTGTTTGTTTGTTTGTTTTTGCTTTTCTTTTCAAATCCAAAGAGAATGATCTTTAGATTGGAAGGATTTAACAAAAAGGATTAGCAGACCTCAAAATCTGAGGAGATTTTTAGACTGCATCTACTAACCTTCAATGAATTCAAGTGAACAATATTAATAGAATTATATTCTGGGGTTCTGAAGTGCAATTTTGGTTCCTCCCATAGATTTCTGTGTGAATCTGTGTGAATCTTGCCTTCTTCCTAGATTTGTTATGCCATTTGATGTCATTGCCTACACAAACCTCATCCTAACTCCCCAGCAATATGTCTTCATGCTAGAGGGTAGAAAACACCCAAATTTGGAAGAAAAATTAAAGCCATTTAATTAAAGCAAAATGTCAATATAAATATAACTGAATCAGGTAGTAAATGTTCTCTGAACCCCTATTCCCAAAAAATTTCTTTTTGTATATCTCCAGCGGTAAAATATTCCAATTACTCTTTCTTTAGTCTGCTTCTCTGACAATGTGGGAGCGGGACCTAGCTCAAACTCAGTCTAATGGGACATAAAGTTTTTAAGTTGCTGCTCTTTAGCTGTCTATCTCTCGTCCTCATTGGGTTAGGATAGAGATTGTTAATGTCTCTGGATGGACTAACTTCCTGGTCTCACTTGAAAGTTCAAGGCTAGACCTTGCCTTGGTTCTCCCACCTATGTATCCCATTCTAACAAGGGTCATTCATGGCATCTCTCCCATTTTAGTCACCATGGCATTTATTTTATTCAGTTTTGATTCATTTTTAGCATCCAAACGTACTTCCTGGCTGTTCTCTTTCTTTCAATCCAGGCCCTTCGAGCATCTCTTGCTTACAGGGCTGCTTCTCACTTTATAACTATCTCTTCTTTCTCTGCAGCCAGGTGGCCCAGCAGATAGGGTGAGGGGCTTGAAGTCAAGAAGACAGGAATTCAAAACTGATCTCAGACACTTACTAGTTTTGTGACTCTTTGGGCAGGTTATTTTTGCCTCAGTTTCCTCTACTGTAAAATGAGCAGGAGAAGAAAATGGTAAACCACTCCCGTATCCTAGCTGAGAAAACCCCAAATGGGGTCGTGAAGAATTGGATAACAACAAGAATCACAAGAATAATAATCTTAACAACAACAATTCTCTCTCTAGGACATTGCAGTCCTCTTCCTAATTTTTATCTCTCTGAATCAACCATACCTGGCAGACTCAAGGCTTCTTTGGAATTGTGCCCTAGATCATTATAGAATGAGCAATAATTGTTCCTTTGTTGAATGATTCTGGGAAAACTATTGAAAAGCTTCCATATAGGGCAGAGTGAATTCTTTCCCTTCCCTGGACTGGATGCATTAATCTTTCAGTCAATAAACATTTATTAAGTTTCTATATGAGCCAAATACTGCTGAATGCAAAACAAACTGACAGTCCCTGCCCTAGAGAAGTTTACAATCTAAAGAGGTAAGAATACACAAAAAATAACTAGGTATAAGCAAGCTATTTATAGGATAAATAGAAAATAACAGAACAGAGTTGCTACATTTAAGAAAAATTAGGAAAGACTGCTTGTAGCAGATGGTATTTTTGAAGGCATAGAGAAAAAGAAGTCAGTTGAGGAAGACACACATTTTTTGCATGAGGGACAGCTGGTGAAAAGTTTCAGGAATAGTTAAGGATGCCAGTGTCACTAGATTGAAGAGAACATGGAGTTAGGGTTTTAAGTAAGGTGCAACAAAACTGGAAAAGTAAAGGAATGGGCTGAATTATGAAGGGCTTTGAATGCCAAATGGAATTTTTCATCTGATCCAGAAGGTAATTAAAAGCCACAGGAAGTTATTAAGAGGGGTGACAGATCTGATTACACTTTAGGAAAATTAGGTTGCTGATTAGAATATGGTCTATAGGGGCAGCTAGGTAGCTCAGTGGAGAGAGCACCAGCTTTGAATTCAGGAGGACCAGAGTTCAAATCTGGTCTCAGACACTTAAGACTTCCTAGCTGTGTGACCCTGGGCAAGTCACTTAACCCCAGCCTCAGGGGAAAAAAAAAAAAAAAAAGGTCTATAATAGAGAAAGATTTGTGGCAGAAGGCCAATGAATAGGTAATTGTAATAGTCCAACCATGAGTGCCAGGGTAGTTGTAGTATCTGAGGTAAGAAGGTGATGTATTCAAAAAATGTTACAGAGACAAAATTGATAGTTCTTGGAAAGAGATTAGATATGGGGGTCAAGAGATGGGAGTTCAAAATGACAAAGGAAAAAAAAACTGTCAGATTTTTATTGTTAAAGTGATTTATTGTAAAGATTTGAAAACAAAAAATGTCAAAAAATAGTAATGCTGGCACATGACTGGATAAAAGGAAACATCTGGCTTATTTATTTTTAATGGAGGAAGATGGATTCTTCAAACAAGAGGCACATGAGCTTAGAATTTATTCTTGTTAAAGTTCTAGATCAAGTTATAAAATGAATATGTGAGTATTTAGAAATAGAAGTAGTGATCACTAAAAGGCATTAAGATATCATCAGGAATGTCAAGATACAATAATTTCATTTTCTTTTTTGACAGATAACAAGACTGTAGATGAAAATTCTTTAGCCCTGGTGTACTTTGATTTTAGAAAAAAAAACCATAACTGACATTTCTCATGTCATAATTGTGAATGAGATGAGGAAACATAAGTTAGATGGTAATATTTGGAATCAGTTATATGATGGGACCCAAAACGTATAATAAAGGGGTTTATGTCTATTTGGAGAGTTGTCTCTAATGAGCTCTAAAATTATTCAACATTTTTATTAATGACTCAGATAAAAGCATATGCTTGTCCAATTAATAGATATGATCAAATGTGGACACAAAAACATTTCTTGATAAGTTAGAATGAGAAAATTCAATGGAAATGAAATTTAATGGAAATGAATATGACTGTACATTTAGATTTTTTTAAGAAGCAACTTTAAATGGAGAATGAGAGAAGTGTGCTTGGTCAGTATTAAAAAAAAAAAAAAAACTTGAAAGAGAAAGACTGGAGGGGAATTGCAGTTTCTATATGATTCCACAGTTTTCTGTGACTGGAAAAACAAACTGAAAATGTTAAGTTGGGTTTCATTGAAAGAGATAACAAGGAGGCCAGAAGGAGGGAAGTATTAGTTCCTTTGCTTTGGTCTACTACATCTACAGAACTGTGCTCATTTCTAGGCTCCATATATTAGGAAATCCATCAGCAAGCTGGAATATGTCCAGAACAGGATGACTAAGATGGCAAAATGCTGGAAAATATGTCACCTAAGCATCTATTGAAGAAACTTGGAATGTTTAACCTAGAAAAGAGATAAGATAGTGCTTGTCAAATATATCAAGAGTTGTCCCAAGAAATGATGGAGGTTATTGTTATTGGTCCCACAAAGCAGAAGTTAGGTATAGTAAGTGGATGTTTCAGAGAAGCAGATGTAGACTTAAATTAAAAGGAAAAATAAAACATAATAAACAAAACAAAGCAAAACAAAACAAAAAACAAACAAAAAAACCCCTTCTGATTAGTGTTGTTATTGAAAAGTAGATTAGACTGCCTTAGGAATTAAATGGCTTTCCCTTCATCTGAAGGCTAGTGTATCACTGATATAGGGTGTTCAAGAACTGGTGGAAAATTGGATTCAGATTCAACTGGATGACTACTGAGGCCCTTTTCATAGATTCTATGTGATTTTTATCTTTAGATTTTCCTCTTTGATCTTTCTTAGGTAATGGACAGAACTAGATCAGGAGGTAATAAAATCACAGAATTTAGATCTAAAAGCAATCTAAGCTAATCACTCAATAATTTTTATTTTACAAATGAAGAGACTTGAAATTCAAAATGGCTAATTTACTTACCCATCATCCTAAGTAACAGAGTAGATTTTGACTCCATGTTTTTGGACCAACCTTAGTTCCCTTTCCCCTATCTCACTGTAGTTTAATTCTAATTTTCTTCTTTCTCAATCAGGTAAGCTTTCCGTGATTCTCTTTGTCCTTTAAAGATTATTTGGATGGCTGCTTTATTCCTGGATGGTCCCTGCCTTTGAAAGTACTGCTGGGAAATCATCTTCAGTCCTTCCAATGATACCTCTTTCATGTTTTCCCAATTTGGTTAAAAATCTTTCAAAACCCAGGGTGTTATTATGAAAGGGCTTTTGTTTATTTACACTGACTGAGTGGTTGGGGTTCACAGACAAGAATGTCATCAGGCCAGAGACAGAGAGATTCTCAGAGGCATTTTCATGGAATGTTTGCAGAAGGAAAGCAGCAGTTCCTGTGTTATGTTGAGGGGTCTTTTAGCTCCTTGTTCCTCTGGCCCTAATTTTGTAATGATTCGAGTTGGTTCAATTTTAAATGCATTTAAGTGTGCAAAGAACTATGTGCAAAGAACTATGTTGAGAGAAACCAAGACAAAATAACACTCACACATATACAAACTCCTTGCCCACAAGGAGCATATATCCTATTTTGGCATGGACATATAATGCATTTTCAAAAATATTTGGTGGGAAAGTAAGGGAAATGTGCTCATAAGTGGATGAGAGGCTCTTAATCTTTTTAGGGGGGAGGGAAGAATCATAGATACCTTAGTCAGTCTGATCAGTCTGATTAAGCCAACAGACATCTCAGATTAATGCTTTTAAATGTATAAAATCACAAAACAAAACTATTATGTAGCTACCAAAATATTAAAAACAAAACAAGTTTGTAGATCCTGACTTAGAAACTACTCATACTAAGGTTATCATGAGAGGCTCTTCCTGAAAAGTGGCCTTTCACCTGGTCCTTGAATGAAGCTAGGATTCTAAAAGATATAAGTGGGATATTAGATTAGAGTCATAAATAACAAATTACAAAAGAACAGAATGTCATATACGGAGAGCACAAAATAGTACACATTGACTAGAATAGGGAGTGCTTGAGGGAAGTAATGTGAAATTAATAGGAAATGATGGGTAGATATCAAATCATGAACAGTTTTAAAAGTCAAAATTTGCTCTCTATTTTTAAGCATAGAAGCCAGTCTGTGAAAAGATGTGAAAACTGGTGTGATGATTTCTACCTGTAATCACTACTAGGACAGCTGACCTTGGTGGACTGCTTGAGTTGAGGAGTTCTGTAATGGCTGAGCTAGCTTTCTTGAGGGTCTCTGGACAGGCCTTGGTCTTATAGCAGGATAGTCACCACAAGGATGGTCAGGGATAGAGTCTAGAGTCTGGATTCCAGAGTCCGGGTCTGGAGTGGAGCTTCAGCACACTCTCACTGGAGTCTGCTTATTTCAAGTCCTTAAATACCTTAGTACAATTACATCATTACAGCACACTGAGCATGTGCCATCTGTAGAACCATTACATCACTATATCCCACTAAGTACTAAATATATGTGAACTAGAGAATTGTTATCTCATCAATCACACTGAGTAAATATCCTGTTGTAAGTATTCTTGTTTCAAGTATACTTTTCCAGAGTTCCGACCCTCTACAGCAGGGATTCTCAAACTACGGCCTGCAGGCCAGATGCGACCGCCTAAGACTTTTATATGGCCCGCCAGGTGATGGCAAATGGGCTGAGGGGTGGAGGCAGAGTGTGAGTTTTTGTTTGTACTATAGTCCGACCCTCCCACAGTCTGAGGGATAGTGAACTGGCCCCCTATTTTAAAAGTTTGAGGACCGCTACAGAGTGTGTTGGTCTCAGCCTATTAGGTGTTTGCATTAATATAATGAGTTTCTGAGAGTGGAGAGTCATCAGACTGCCTAAGTAGGAGAGAAATCCTAGTCAGACATAGGGCAAGTCCAAGTTTCCATTATGATCCGAGCAGGATTGGTCCCATCACTATCAATCTTCACTACTATTTTTATAGCCTGGGCAAAATTAGGAAACCCAATATTTAAAACATGGGGATAAGGGTGAATGGAGAGAGAGAGACAGACAGACAGACACAGAGAGACAAAAAGAGAGAGAGAGAGACAAAGAGAGAGAGAGAGAGAGAGAGAGAGAGAGAGAGAGAGAGAGAGAGAGAGAGAGAGAGAGAGAGAGAAGTAGATAGGTAGAGAGAGCAGACTGAAGGTTATTATCTATGGGAAACTATATGTAGGCCAGTCAAGCTTAAATATAAACTATCCCACAAGTACTAATGGAAAAGAAATCTGGAAAGGTAAATCATGGCTAGATTATGAAAAGCTTCAAATTCCAGGCAAAGTAGTTTGTCATATCCTAAAATCAATAGAAAATGCTAAAGCTTCATGAGCAGAGCAATGATATGGTCAATCCTGTGCTTAAGGATGATTATTTTGGCAGCTGTTTGGAAGATAGATGGAAGAGGGAATAAACTGGAAGCAAGGAGATTAATATGGAAGCTCTTGCTATACATCAGATAAAATTAGGGTACTAGTCAAGTGAGTAGAGACAGGGGGATGAATAGAAGAATCTTGCTGAGTTGAAGTAAAGAGTTCAGGATGACGCCAAAGTAGGATTTAGGATGGAAAGTGGGATGATCTTGGCTAGTTTCTCTCTCTCTCTCTCTCTCTCTCTCTCTCTCTCTCTCTCTCTCTCTCTCTCTCTCTCTCTCTCTCTTAATAACCAAATAGGAAGGTAGGAAATAAGCATTAAATATCTCCATGCCCAGAACTGTATCGAATGTTCCTGGCCTCAAGGAGTTTACATTTGAGTGGGATAAGGAAGCTAAGAAATTGTGAGTAGGGCAGAGAAATCACTCCTGTAGGATCCTGATTGATTAGTCTGGAGAGAATGAGAAACATCTCTAGAAGGGGAATGGAGCATGGTCATCTTCAGTCTATTTGCAAATGGAACTAGTAAAGTGAAAGGATATTAGGAGGTGATATTATTCCAGGTGCTCAGAGAAATTTCAGGGGGTTAAAGCAGCTGATTCATGGACAAAGTCATAAGCATAACTATGACCTATACTTGTGTCTGTGATGGCTAGTAAATGGTTAGCAACTAGATAACTGGGAGAAAACCTGTATATATAACATAAAATTTACATTATGAAACTTTTCTCTGTCACTTCTATGAATCAGTCAATGAATAAGTATTTAGCACTACTTGCCAGTCACTGTGCTAAGTGCTAGGACTACAAAAAGAGGCAAAATATTTTCCTATTTTCAAGGGACTTACAAATTAATTAGGGAGAGAAGAAGCAAAGAAATAAATACAAAAAAGCTACTTTCAGGATAAAGTATATGAGAGAAAGAACAAGAAGAGTTAATAGGGTTGGGAAAGACTTGCACTATAAAAACCAGGGAAGTCAGCAAATAGAGGGATGGAGAGCACAGGATAGGGATAGATAACCATGGGGGAAATCACAGGAAATACTTGCAACTGAATTTAATATAAGAACTAGACAATCAGATTGAAATGTTTAAAAGTCCATTGGAGATGTGACATTAGAGGTCATCACAGAGTTTGGGGCAAGATAGCTAGATTTGAGAATCATTAGCAGAGATGATAATTAAATCCATGGGAGCTAGTGAAATCACTAAAGTGAAGCAGAATAGAAGATCAAACACTTATCCCAATGTACACCTGTGATTAAAGTGTAACATCTAAAAAAAGAATATAGAAAAAGATACTGAAAAGGAGCTATCAGATAGGTAAAATGAGAGAGAGAGAGAGAGAGAGAGAGAGAGAGAGAGAGAGAGAGAGAGAGAGAGAGAGAGAGAGAGAGAGAGAAATGCCTTGATAAACCTAAAGAAAAGAGAATATCAGTGTTATTGTTTGTTCTTCATTCTTGAAGAGGACCGTGCCATCGGGGAGGTGATGCCATGAATGCAAGTGAATTGAATTTAAGTGTAAGAGTTTTGTGCAAGATCACAACCTCACTTTCTCCTTCAGAGCCATTTAGTTGCAGTGGCCAGATATAGATTAGGATGCCTGAAGATGGTTCTTCTCCAAGGAGTAGAAAATAATCAAAATTGTCCATGGTTATAGAAATGTTGAAGTGACTGAAGATTTGAAAAAGGCCATATGATTTTTTTTCTTAATGTTAAGTAATAAATAGAACACTAAATCAAATCCTGATTTATATCATTTACTAGTTTCAAAAATGTAAATGCTCACAATAGATATCAAATAGTAAAAATCAAATGATAAAAATAGATTCAGCAAACCTTTGTCCATGCAATTTTCTTCAAAGAAAGGAGGGAAGTTCTTTTTCTATGGCCATGATTGATTTTTATAATTATGCAGCATTAATTTTAAGCATTTATTTTCCCCCTTTACATCTTTGAAATTTCTTTTGTATATTGTTTTCTTGATTTTGCTTACTATATATTGATTTGGTTCATATGATCCTCTTTAACTTTTTTACTCTTTTAATTCCTCCTTATCTTCTTTTGCATGGTACAATAAGAATCTATTTTTCTCCTGCACTACAATTTCATCCTATCCATTATTTTAAGCTGTTCAAAATTTAGTGTGAAAATATTTGTCTTCAAGTCCTAGCTTTACCAGGAACTCCTTTTATGACCTTAGACAAATCATTTAACTTATTTTGGCCTCAGTTTCCTAAAATATAAATTAAAGGGCTTGGGTTAAATATTCTACTGGGTACATTCCAGCTATTTATCTATCATACCTTTATCTATCATCTTATGTTCATTAGATTATTTTAGGAATATACTTTAGAAGGTCGTAGGATTTAAAGCTGGGATATTCCTTAGTGCTCACTTTAGTCAAACTATTCATTTTATAGTTGAGAGAATTGAAGCCCAGACAAATTAGCTGATGATGGATCTTAGGTCATGTAGGTGGAATGTAAAATAGTAGAAATTTCAGTCCTGATTTACTGTTTTCAAAGGTATAGTCTTTTCACAAAATCTCCTCAGACCTTAAATATGTGTTGGCCATAGACCATCCTTCATCCAATTATGTAAACAAATGTTGACCCTCCATAGGAGAATCTCTTATTGTCTTCTGAAATTGGTAGTGTCAATCACCATTGGGCAAAATATTATCTTTTCTATTCTGATCCCTGTTGTGATAATTGGCCTAATTTCCCAGTGATGATATTGAGGTTAATAAGGATCATTTAGCTTCAGGCCTTCCATTTTGATTTTCATCCTGGGAATATGTATAGAAACATGGAGCTTGAAGTACAAGGGAGGTTTTATTCAAATTGGAAAACCAGGTGAACTATCCAAAGAACAGAAAGGCTCATCAAATTAGTGTATGAGATAAAAGAGCAAAGTAGAAAGCATTCTGGCTCTAACTCCAGAAAATTAACTTTCCTTCCTTCCTTCCTTCCTTCCTTCCTTCCTTCCTTCCTTCCTTCCTTCCTTCCTTCCTTCCTTCCTTCCTTCCTTCCTTCCTTCCTTCCTTCCTTCCTTCCTTCCTTCCTTCCTTCCTTCCTTCCTCTGTTTCTGTCTGTCTCTTTCTCTCTGCTTTCCCTCTCCTCTCTTCCAATCTCAACTCAAATATAATCTCCTTAATGAAGTTTTTATTATGATTTTCCATCCTTCTTTTTTGACAATATTTTATCATTAGAATCAAAGTATAGTGCCAAAAATGGATCTTAATGTTCATTAGTAGAAACCTCTCATGAAATACACCTTCCATACACGCACATATATGCATACACACACATACACACATATTTAACACCCAACAAAAATAAAAATGTCATGTTTCAGAAAGGGGACATGACTACCCAAAGTCACACAACTCTGGTCTTCTTAGGAAAATAAAAAATAACTTATGACAAGATTGATCCTGGAAGATTTCTCTGCTTTGTGAAGATTTTCACTCCTGCCAGGAATTTTCTCCCTTCTCACCATCCAGTACTGAAATCCTTGGTTCCATTCAAGACTCCAATTAAATACCATCACCTACAGACATCCTTCCAGATTCCAGATTCCCAAGTTTCCAATGCCTATTGAAATTGCCATGTTTCTATTTTATTATGTGTGTATATGTTTTCTCCAATAAAATGTGAATTCCTAGAAGCAGAAATCACTCCATTTTTGTCTATAATCCAAGCTCTTAAAGACACTTAGTAAATGCTTTTTGAATGAATGAATGCTATTGTAAAAAATCTCTGTAAATATTCAGGCTCAACATTAGTAGACATCATTTGTTTATAGAATGACAATATATCTTGGGCCTTGAAGTCAGGAATTCCTGAGTTCTTATACAAACTTATACATAATCTCAGCACAATCAACTAAATTCTCAGGTCCGGAACCCAGAATCTCAGTCTGTTGGTTGTGGAACAATTTTGGAATTTTCTTTGAAGAATTTCCTCAAAAGGAATTTTCTCTATGTGTGAAACATCAGATATATACTATCTCTTTTTCTCTATTTTTCTCTCTGCCTATGCCTTTCTGTCTCTGTCTCTCTGCCTCTTTCTCTGTTTCATTTTGTCTCTCTGTTGTTTGTCTTTATTTGCGAAAATCTCTCTCCCAAGAAATATATTCACATGATATATGTAAATAAATGTGTATATGTATGTATTTATAAATAAACATACACATAAAGCTACAACTCAAAATGTCCATATGTGTTCATATATATGCATGCACTAATATACATACATATATGTATGTGTGTGCATTAAATATATGTGCATCTATGATTGTCAATATTGAAAGTCTTAGAACAGAAACTGTTAGTACTGGAAAAGACCTAGGAACACAGAATGCTTGAGCTGGAAATAACTTGAGCACCATTTAGTCTCTTGTTTTATAGAGAAAGAAACTCAGATTCAGAAAGACATGCACACATTCATGCAGCTCTGGTTGATTTTACCATTAACAAAGCTGGAAGGCTCTTGGGAATTTTGCTTGGGGCACAGTTCCTTTTGCTCTGCCCCACTGATGGAAGCTGTGTTCCTGTGAAAAGTGTTGCCTGGGTTTCTATATATTTTTAATTAATTTATTTTTTATGGTCGTCATGATGATGTGTCCAGGAGCAATCATGTTGGCTCATAAAAAAAAAAAAAATCCAAATCTATATTTATGCCTTGCCACTTTCTGGCAAAAAATAGAATATTGTACCACATGCTGCTGAGGCCTTCTTGAGTCTCAGTTATGCCCTGAGAGGCCTTTTGGGAGACAGATAGATGATACTGCAGCTCTCTCAGCCTGGTGGAGGCCCATTTACCTCCTTAGGCCGGGTGACCACAGGAAGGCAGGCTTTGGGACAGATTGCACTGGGATGCACTCTGGTTTTACTTGTGTCTAGAGGAAAGCAGGTTAAAATAAACCCAGGGAAGCTATAAAGCAGAAACAAAATCCCCAAAGAAAAGCCTGAAGCCAGAAGCTAAGCCAGTCCTGTCATCCAGTGGAAGGCTCCAGGTGGGGAGTCAAGTTTAGGAAATTGGGAGAATTGTTGTTCTCTATGGGCTTCAATTTCCTGATGTAGAAAACCAGATACTTAAACCTCATTCATCTCTGGGGTTCCTTTCCTCTAAACTCTGGCATTTTAGGATCATAGACGTAAAACTCAGAGGGGCCCTATAGGTCATTTAGTTCTAAATCTATAGTTTACAGATAAGGAAAGGAAGATCTAAAAAGATTAAATGACCTTTCCAAAGGCATAGGGGTACTAAATGGCAAGAGCTTAAATTTGAAATCCACAATGTCTGAGTAAAACCCAGCCTTCTTTCCTAGAATGCACATTGCAATGGAGAGTCATAGATTGAGACCTTAGGTCATCTAACTCAAATTCCTCATTTTACAGCTAAAGAAACTGAGGTACAGATGGATACAAAATGACTACTTCAGGGTCATACAGTAAGAGTCTAAGGTCCATTCTAACTAAGTATCCTATGAACTAATATTCCTTTGGTCTTTAACAATCTTTCTCCTAAGGTTCCTTGAAATTTTAAAATTTCATATTTTGTGATTGAGGTTGTTATGTTATAGTGGTTAGAATGCTAAATTGGAATTGGGAAATTCTGGGTTCAGATCCTGATTCTGATAATGCCTGTAGAAGATTGGTTACATAATATGAGGTCAGGTCTACGGCCTCAGGTGTCTCATCTATAAAATGCAGGTTAAATTGAAGAGGGGGGGAGGAAAACAGGGAGGGAGAGGAAGAGAGAGAGAGACTGAACGACAGACAGAGACAAAGTCAGAGAGAAACAGAGACAGAGAGACAAACAAAAAGAGACAGGGAAATAGACAGACAGACACACACATATATCACCTTCACTTTCTTCAACCTATTTATGTTGTTGTCTTTTGATTTTGAAGAGAACCCAAATGAAATTACTATGTTAGAATAAAAAAAAATTATTTTCACACATGTATACAGACACATAAACCCAGACACATATGTACATATACATATAAAACATACTCCCATGTGTATACATATATACAACATGCATATATACATGCATATCTATGTGTATGTATTTTTATATACACATATTTATCTCTCTATAGATCTATTTTGTATATATATATATATATATATATATATGTAATATATATATATATATATATACAAACATATACATATTCTTATCACCTACATTTATTATTAGAATTAATTAAAGGAATACATTTTTCAGAAGTCATTTTTCAAACTTCACAGGATTATATAAAGGTTAGTTACTATTATTGTGAGCTAACATTTTTCATCTTCCAAAGGTCCTTCTAGATCTGACATCCTGTGTTCCACCCTATCTAGGTTTTAGGAACATCATTCTTTAATATCGCCAGCTGCAAATGTCAACGGTAACCCAAAGTCCCTTTTGCTGTTCTGGTCTCTGTTTCAGTAGTGTCCTGGGTGGTTAAGGTGGAGGCTAAAATGGAAAGTCAGGGGATCCAGAGAGATCACCAGAAAGAACCCATTGTTCTCCACTTTGAAACCCTGGTCCAGATGGGATGATAGAGGTCAAAGGGTGAGTCCCAAATCTGGCTGGCTTACTGGGGTCAAAATGACTTCCCCTTTCTTCTTCTGGATGCTATGCTATAGGGATCATCTTCTGCCTGGTTATCTGTAGCTAGTCTTTTTGTTATATTTTGTTTTTTGGCTGATGTTTTTGTTGTTGTTGCTTTACTTTGTCTGACTCATTCTAAAGATCACAAAATGATAGGATATTGTGCCATAAGGGCCCTCAAAGATTATCCATCCAAAAGTCAGGAAAGTAGCAAGTGATAGACTAGACATAAACCCTTTGTCTGCAAATTCTTTGGAATCCTGTGACATCCTGTGCTCCTTTGACCCCAGTGGGTTGTTCCTTGGAATGTAAGAGAAGGGTCCCCATTTCCTGACCCTAGAAGACAATTTTATTCTACCTTCCCATTAGGTCTTCTCATGCTCTAGGCACAGACTCCCTCCTCCTTTATTCCTCTGCCTGTTCCCTTCCCTGACTCCCCCTGCCCCAACCCCCCAAGAATAAACACCATAAAATGAAATAAAATAAACACTGTGCTAATACATTTAACTGACACTGGGGGAGAGAGCTCTCCTCTCCAGGACAAAGTCACCAACTGTCTCTCGTAGTGTATTGGGGGTTTTCACATGACTTACAGCAAGCCTGTTAAATTATTCCCAGCTGAGAAAACAACATAATTTCTGCTGTGCTGGCTGGGAAACAAAGAAAGCACAAAGAAAAGGAGTGGGGACAATCTTCCATAGGATTTTGATTGAGAGGGTTAACATCTAAATAGCCATTTATTCAGTTAAAAAGTATTTCATTAGTTATTTCTGTCTAGGGGGCAGGGAAGGGGGAAAGGGAGAGAGAATGGAGAGAAATATTAGAATTTATTAAAAGTTTTGATTTTCTTTCTGGTAGATCAAGTTTTTTTTTTTTTTTTTTTTTTTTTTTTTTTTTTTTTTTTTTTAGGTGACTTGATAGCTACTTTCTTTTTCTTTCTTTTTTTTCTCCCTTCCTTCCTTCCTCCCTTCTTTCTTCCTTTCTTCCTCTTTCCCTTCCTTCTTACTTCCTCCCTTCCTCCTTTTTGTCTTCCTCCCTCCCTCTGTTCCTTCCTCCTTTTCTTTTTTCTTTCTTTCCTTTCTCTCTTCTTCCTTTCTTTCTTCCTCCCTCCCTCCCTCCCCATCCTCTCTCTGTGTCTCAAATTCTTGTTTTCTTGGTTTCTTTCTCCCAGATTCTGTCTTAAACTCCTTGTGATCCCCAAATGGACTGTCCATTGTCTGGGTCTAAGTTTCCTCCTTTGTTAAATATTGGGTAAATTAATATTATATTGGAGCAACTAGATGGCACAGTGGATAATGAGACAGCCCTGGAATTAGAAAGACTCATTTTCATGAGTTCAAATCCAGCCTCAGACATTTAAAAGCTGTGTCACCCTGTAAACAAGTTACTTAATTTTGTTTGCCTCCATTTTCTCATCTATAAAATGAGGTGGAAAAGAAAATGGCAAACTACTCCAGGATCTTTGCCAAGAAAACCTCAAATGGGATCATTAAGACACAACTGAATAACAAAACATACACACACACACACACACACACACACACACACACACACACACAAGACTTTGATGAGGAAAATTATTTTAAAAATTTAAAGTGCTCTATAAATTATAGCTATGGTAATTATTAACTGTTTTAAACTTCAATTTCCTTATCTATATAATGGGAATACGTTTGATGGCCCAGAGTTGTGAGGAAGGTGCTTAGTAAATTATGAAGAGCTCCATGCATGTGAGATATTTTTAATGATTCTACAGGGGAAGAAATGCTATGAATTATAAAAGTATCAATATAACACTAGGTTATTGCAAAATTCTAGCAAAGGTGGATGAGAATCCTGATCCTATTATTACAAAATATGCTGATTGGGCTGATATTATTTGGGGCTGCGTTTCAATTCATGGAATTAAGGTTTTTTTTAGCATTATGGGATAATATGACTAGAGAACAAAAAAATTGCTAGCAATAATTCATCTGAAATTCTTCAGTTTACAAATAAAGCCACTTAACTCCAAAGAATAATTGTTATATTTGTCTTAAAGGGAACTGGGTTTGAATTTCAATTCTATCGCTTCCCATCTTTGTAAATAACCAAAATGACCTTTTTAGTGTTCCTCACAGAAGATATTGTGTACATATGCATACATTATATGGATGTACACATATTTATACATGCATAGATGTACTCAGTGTATAGATGGTCACTTATATACTATCTAAAAAGTCTGTAACTGTGTGTATGTGCATATGTATATGTTGTAAATATGTATATATATGTATCTATACAGAATAAGAAAGAGAGAAGAAGAAAGAAAGAGAAGAGGATAGAGGAAGAGAGGGGAGAGGAGAGAGAGAGAGAGAGAGAGAGAGAGAGAGAGAGAGAGAGAGAGAGAGAGGGAGGTATGGTTAAATGACAAGTTGGTATGACCTTTCTTGGTACAATCATTTCCCAAAAGAGAGGTTTTATCCAAGAATGACTATTTCTTTAGTACTGAAGTTGTCATCCACTGTGAACAGCACCTTAAAAGGACACATTTAAGATGTAGATGTTTCATAGTCATTGCTCAAAAACAAACAAACAAAAAAATTGGTTTTCCCACTTTTATGCAATATATTTTTTTTTCCTATTTCACTTCTGCTTGTTTTTCCTTAGACTCTACACATTTATTAGGGATTAAATTTAAGGATGGAAGGTAATATAGTAGTATGCAACATTTTAAATTATTCATTCTGTAAACTTTATAACCACAAATGCAAGTAAGATTTGTACAAGAATTGTGGTCAGGTATTGGTAAGAATTAATTCTATTCAGTTCAAGCCCTCAAAATAGAAAAATAGCATTTGGTTTCAGGATCAGACTTTGGGAAGCATCAATAAATATAATTATCTAAATATTCATGAAAATATGAATTTTTATTCCTTTGAATGAAAAGATTGGACTCACTTTCCTGGTTGGCCATTCTTACATATATTAGAATGAAAGTTTATTATTATTTGGGTAAAAAAATAGATAACATAATTCCATCAGAGAACCACACTTTCCTTTTTTGTTTATGCTGGTTGGACTGAGGGGAATCTTGAATCCTTTGAGCCTACTAGGGCTGGGTTTAGTAGACAATTAGAAAGGGAATTTTGTAGCATAGTGGGAGTTCAAATATGGCCTTCCATACTTATTGGCTATGCGATCCTGGTCAGGTCATTTAATCCCATTTGTCTCAGTTCCTCACCTGTAAAATGAAATGAAGAAGAAAATGGTGAACTCCAATACCTTTGCCAAGAAAATGGCAAATGGTATTATAAATAGTGACTGAAAAATGACAACTTCTGCATGAGAATTAAAGAGCAACAAGATGTGGTTCACCTCATACTACAGTATACATATATGTCTCTTCTCTTCATATATTCAAAAATACATGGATAGAGCTTTGTCTTTCTCTCTATATATACAAAATTAACATTATTTATGTTTATATTTTTATTTTGCTACATGTTTGCCAGTAACATTTGAATTTGCTTCAAGTAGCATACTCTGGATTTCATTGTATGTTCAATATATCTTCTGTCTTATCATACCATGCATCTGACTCTGGGGCCTTAGAAGAACTGAGTAGAATAGAACTCATACACTGGAATATTATACCAAATTGGAAGGTCTTTATGTACAGGACTGGGAATGGACCACGATTAAAAGACCAGTATAACTGGAAGCAGAAAGTAGAAACTGGAAAAAGAAAGGAAATGATTCTTCTGGTCAACTAAATTAAAATAACTAAATAATTAAGTAAATAAATGAATGGATGAATGGATTTTTTTAATGCTGAGACAGAGACAGAGAGACAGGTACAAAAGACATTGTCTGGTGCATCACAGGTGGAAGTAACTACATCAATGCAATCCCCAATCCTCAAAGCATATAGGAATACATGTCTTAAATTATCAGATCTTATTGACAGGCTGGTGAAACTAATCAAGTCCACAAAATAATGGTTTTAAATGCACAGATTTATCAAAGAAACGAATTATATTTCAATAGAGTTTTCAAACAACATGTTTGGTTAAAAAATCCCAGTACATGATCTCCAAGGACCCTGTCAGCTATTGATGCATGATCCTATGAACTTATACCATATGGGATTTACTGATCACATATGCAGGGTCTCCTTAAAGCACTCTTTTCAGAGGTCTACAATATAAATAAGTTCTCCCTGGCTAGAGATTCATATTTAAGTTAGAACCTGAAAGGTTCGAATTGGCACTCCTTGGCTTTAAAGGAAATGTCTCCTTCCTGTGACCTCCTAGCCTGAGGGGATTGCCCACAATACAAGGGCAAAGAAAATGAAGGCCATCTGAAGCTACAAAACTATTTAAAACTCAGGCACCCGTATTCATTCTCATGCTTCAGAATAAATGGCTTTGGAAAAAAAAAATAGGGAACTGAAATGACAAAAAAAAACCTATTATTTCTTGGAAATTTGGCCAAAAAAAATCTTACTATTTAGAGTTTGAAGAAAACAAATTGAGATGTGGTTTCACTTCTTAACCTATAATGAGAAGTGTTAACAGGCAACAAGGAAACTTTCCCCAACTCTCTTCAGATGCCAAAGTTTCACTGGTTAACCTTTGTGCATTTGTTAATGCAAAGAACATAGGAGCTAAAATCAGAAGACCTGGCTTCCAACATTGCCCTGTTAGTTGCTAGTAGGGATTATTATATGCATTCTAAAGATGGGTAAACTAGAGTATTAAAAAAAAATAAAAATATTCTCTACAATCAGGCAATTCATTGGTAGTCAAACCAGGGTAATTCACCCCACACTTTGACTACATTTCACAGCCTCTTATTGCTATTGCATCTACTAGGAGTAGAAGTGGTCTGTAAGAAAGCAAGGACTCAGAGGAAAAGTTTCTCCTTTTCAACATATGTCTAGATTAAGAACATGTTCAGTTCAGCTAAGTGGTGTGATTGACAGAGTGCAACTCCTGGAGTGAGAAAGACTAATCTTCCAGAGTTCAGATCTGGCTCAAGGAAGCAAGTTGACAGAGGGGATAGAACTCTGGACCTAGAAGACCTGAGTTCAAATGCAGCCTCAGGCATTTACTGTACAAGTCACTTAATCTCCTTTTCCTCAATTAAAATGAGGATTATAATAGCACCTACCACAAATGGTTGTTGTGAGGATCAGATGAGATAATATTGGAGCACAGTGGAGAGAGCACCAGCCCTGAAGTCAAGAGGATCTGAATTTAGATCCAGCCTCAGCCTCAGTTTCCTCATCTGTGAAATGAACTGGAGAAGGAAATGGCAAACCACTTCAATATCTTTTCCAAGAAAACCAAAATGGGGTCAGGAAGAATCAGACACAATTGAACCTATTGAACAACTATAAGCATTTACTTTTTCAGAATGATTTGATTTTCAAAGGAAATAAGTCATGCTATTATAGGGCTTTACATGTACAAGTCAGTTTATACGCTTCTCACTTGAACCTTGAATTGTCCCTGAGACTCAGGATTTTTATCTCATTTTTACAGGTGGGAAAACTTTGGTTATGTGACTTGATTAGGATTATCCTACCAATAAATAAATATAAATATATATATACATATGTATATTTCAATTTCACATCCCATCTTTTTCTTTTAGTAATTTTCACCTCTCATAATCAAGCAGAATCATCAGAGGTAAAATTGGAAAGGTATGGAGAAATCTCTTGACTAATCTCATTTTATAATTGAGGAAATTCAAACACTGACAAATGAAGTGGTTTGCCCAAAGGTCAGCATAGCAAAGCTGGATATTAAATAACATTTATTGATTAATTATCATGTGTAAAGCCATGATGTCCTTCCTTGTTGCTGAATAGATCAGCTTCTAACTATTTTGTCAGACATTCACTGTCCTCTACCATCTGGGGACATTCTCTTTTTTTTTTAACCTTTGCTAGTACAATGCACTGTCTATACTCCAGCCAATGAAGAAAACTTTCTATTTTCTTACAGAGCTCTAAGCTTTCCCACCTTTCCTGTTTTTGGTCTCTTAAACCTCCTCCCTTTCTTTACTTATTCAATTGTTTGTTATTAGTATTCAGTTCTATCTGAATCTTCATGACCCCATTTGAGGGTTTTTTGGCAAAGATAATGGAGTGATTTATTATTTCCATCTTCAGCTCATTTTATATATGAGGAAACTGAGGCAAATAGGGGCCTTGACATACCCAGGGTCCTACAGCTAGTCAGTGTGCAAGACTAGATTTGAATGTAGGTCTTTCTGACCTCAGGCCTGGTGCTCTATTTACTATGCTATCTAACTACATTGTCAAAGTCAAGCTCAAATAACATCTCCTTTAGGAAGATTTCCATGAATTTGCACATTGCAACAACCTTTCCCCTTTCTGCTTCACATTACAGCTTGAACTTTTCTAAAATATTTATCATATAGCATTGTGCCTTAGAATAACTTGTTTCTTAGTAAACTGTGGGTGGAGGAGAAAATGGCAAACCTCTCCAGCATCTCTGCCAAGAAAGCTCCAGATGGAATGAGACTGGACTAAACAACAACAAATAAACTGTCAATTCCATGAATACAGGGATTAAGCCCTATTTAAATTTTGTTTCTCCCCACAGGGTTCCGCATATAGTAGGTATTTAATGAATATATGTTGAATAGAATTGAAATAAACTGGACAAGCTTAGAACACAGCCACAGTATCACAGACCAATTTTTGGATCCCATGTTCTTGTTAATGAAGAATAAAATATTTCCTCAGAAGAGAGAAGGAAAAGAAAGTTGATAATAGTGAGTGAAGAGCATGGTACTGGGGCAGAGAACCTCTGTTGGAATCTTGACTCTGCTATTCATTATGTGTGGAACTTATGAAACAGTCATTTAGCCCCTTAGCTTCAATTATCTCTGTGTAAAATGAAGGGATTAAAGTAATTGAGCTGTAAATTCCCTTTCAGCTTTAAATTCTGTGATCCTGTATTCTTAAGATGTGGCAACTGTTTCTTTTGAATTTTGTTCATTTTGCTCAATGTTTCTTGAGAAAGATTTGAGATTTTTTTCCCAGCTTTCTCAACTGATATCTATTTCAATTTCTGTGTAGCATGAAACATAGAATCATAGAAGGACAGCATGGGAAAAGATAGACATTTTTCAACCTGTTGTAGACAATTCCAATAGATTTGTGAAGGAAAGTGACTTTCACATCCAGAGAGAAAAATATGAAGACTGAATGGATCAAAGCACAATATTTTCACCTTTTTGTTCTGTTTTTTTTGTTTTTGTTTTGTTTTTATTTTTTTCTTCTTTATATGTTTTTTTTTTTTTCCCTTTTGAGTTGGCATGTTTGTGCAGCATGATGAAAACAGAAACCTATTTAGAAGAATTGCACATGGTAGGGATAAATTTGGAGCACAAGGTTTTGCAAAGGTAAATATTGAAAACTACTTTTGCATGTAATTTGAAAAATAAAATACTATCAAAATAAGAAAAAAAAAAGAATTGTAACCTCCCAAAGCATCATGAAAATATTCTTACATGTGACAGCCCTTGAAATATGTGATGATAGTTACCAAATTCCCTTACATTTTCTCTTAACTAAATATCCATCTTCAGTTTCTTCAACCTATCCACATTGCTATTGTCCTTCATTTTCAGAGGACCAAAATGACATCACCATGTTAGAATAGGAAAACAAAATTGTGAAAAATTCACACATATCAAGAACTCACAAGTTGGTCAGAAAAAGCTTTTCAAGGACACTTTCAAGAGATCTCTTAAGAACTTTACAATAAGTTGTATGACATGCGAAACACTGGCATAGATACACCCAGTGTGGTGTGCCCTCATCAGAAAAGGTTCTGTGCTCTACAATTTAATTAGCCCAAAGGAAATGTAAAATATGCAAAATTAGAGAAGCTGTCTCAAATGTTTCTATGGACTATTTGTATCCAACCAGTGGCACAGCATTCTGAGCTTGTATTGGTCTGATCAGCCCACAATCGGGCATATTGTAACTTAATTTAACCTATTCTCACATGTCATGGTTTATACTTCCTTTCTCATCCTGATTGCCTTCCAAAAGGCATATTCCAGCTTGTAAATGACCTTCCCCAAACATAGTGCCCAGAATTGAGTATGATAGTTCAGCTTTGCTTTGACCAGGGTAAAGCACAAATCCATGTTGCTATTAATGTAGCCCAAGAAGGCATTAGGTTGGTAGCTTGGCTGACACACCACACTATTGGCTCATAATGAGCTAGTGAATCTGAAAGATATAAAATTCCTGGACCTGTTTTACATGGTCTCCTATTAAGATAGTTTTTCTCCCTTCTCTACATGTGTAATTGATGTTTTGAATGATGAGAGCCTGAGCATTAGTGGGTGCTAATGTGCCCTGTATATTTTTTGTTGACTTATAATTTTAATATAATGAATACTGGACATGGGTACTCTAGCAGATGTTGCTCACATCAATACCAGGACTTTATATTTTCCCCTGATGCTATTTTGATCCTCATTTATGAAAGGACATTTCTGTAAGCTCATCAGCAGTGAACATGTCAATTTAAAATGACTTCTCAATAGATGGTCTCAGGATACTGCAGATTAGAGCCTTTGATACCTCAACTAGCCAAGTCTTTGTCTTCATTAAAGCTAAAAGATGACTGTGGAATGGCCAGTATGTAAAATTTAGCTTTGCATGAATACATACTGATGATAATGCACAAGAATGATAATCATCTGAGAAATATTCCAGTCATGACTATGTACCCAATATACATGATTGGAGATGAGCTTGGTGACCAGAAATCTTGTCTTAGATTCATAAAATGGAAGATCTGGAAGAGAATCTTAGAATGATGATGAAGCAAGAAGGGAGGTTCTGGATGATCTGACAAAAATCTATTATTTTACAAAAGAAAAAAATTGAAAGAGGAGGAGTGACTTTTTAATAGCTTTTGATCTGCAGTTAATTATATCACAGCAATTACAACTAATGGTGAATTATACCCTATAGAGGTTCTTATGTTGTTATACCCACCTTCAAAAAAATCAGAGAGTCAAAGAATATTAAAACTGAATAGGAATGTAGAGATCAGTCACACCCTGACATTTTATTTGTTATGTCTGTGAGAGGCCCACACAAAACTTTGGAAGCCTATACTGCTGAAGAGTAGGAATAACCATGAAATAAATTAAGAGATCTGAGGATTAGGCATTTAAAATGAATCATTTATAACATGCTCAATTGGTATTTCTTAAGCACAGGATTATGGGATCCCTTCCTGGTCAAGAAGCATCAATGACTCTTTTTTGCTTCTAGGGTAAAATTGAAAGTCTTCCATTCAGCAATTGGAATCCTTTACAATCTGGTTACAAATTAGTTTTTCTTTCATTTTTCTTTTTCTATCTTTCTTTGTTTCTTTGTTTCTTCCTTCCTTCCTTTCTTCCTTCCTTCCTTCCTTCCTTCCTTCCTTCCTTCCTTCCTTCCTTCCTTCCTTCCTTCCTTCCTTCCTTCCTTCCTTCCTTCCTTCCTTCCTTCCTTCCTTCCTTCCTTCCTTCCTTCCTTCCTTCCTTCCTTCCTTCCTTCCTTCTTTCTTTCTTTCTTTCTTTCTTTCTTTCTTTCTTTCTTTCTTTCTTTCTTTCTTTCTTTTTTCTTTTCCTTTCTTTCCCTCTTTCTCTTTCTTTCCTTTTTAAAATAATTTTACAATTATTCTGTCAAAACATTATTTTCTTCCTTTCTTAACCTATATATATATATAAGGGACTACAAAGTATGTCTAGGCTTCTTGTACATATTGTAAATTGTAAGCTCTCTGAGCACAGGGGATATTACATTATTTTTGATTTGTACATCTATTATTAAGGTAAAATAGTTTGCATGTAATCAGTGCTAGAATGGACAAACATGGGGAAAGAGATTGGTAAAATGTCTACTTGTATTGGGGAATGGGGAGAGCAGAGAAGCTGTGTGGAATAGGAAAAAGACAACTGATTTGGAATTGGAGGAACTGGGTTCAGGTTCTGACTTTGCCACTTGTTACTTTGCAACTGACATTTGCAAAATCACTTTCTAAGTTAGTCCCTTTGAATTCACAGTGATTGGGATGAGATAGCCTCTGAAGTCCCAGTCAATTCTAAATTGATGCAAGAACTGAAGGGTGAGTTTATATATTATATTCTAGAGAATATAAATGTGTGCATGGGCATTAACACACTTTGATTTATTTTCATTTTCATTAATGTCTGTTCAAAAATATGTCCTCATAAGGAATTTGTTATAATACACCTGAGTAAAGAAACAAAGGAAGAAGCTATTAGGATAGGAACTGAGCTGTAGATCTGATGGGTAGAGGAGACAATCTGTAGCTTAGATAGAGAATGGCATCCAAACTACCCACAAAAGAGTGTATGCCTTTTGAGAGTCAGGAAGAGGAATAGAATGAATGGGAGTTACTCCAGATTTACTCTCTAATTTTTAAACAATATGCATGGGACACTGGGCTGAATGTTGACAATCATATCACTAGGTTCTTGACTTCTAGATAGACATTGCAACAAGTCTAACTATCCTTTCTTGCCACACATTTTATTCTGGATCTCTTTCTTCATTATTAACCAAAAGCTTTCTCATCCTGGAAGATCACTGTGCTCTCATAGCCCTTCCTCTAATAGGTTATTTCATCATAGAAGCTCCATCTTAAAAACAAGGCATAGATTTATTTTCTTCCATTCTATTTATGTTCCTTGTAGGGAATTCCTCTGATGATTTCAGGTTCATTTTATGTTGTGTTTTTCCTCCCCCATTAGTTTGTAAGCTTCCTGATAGGGAGGATTTTCTCTTTAATTGTTCAATTTTCAATTTATTTATTTTTATTCCATATTTTATTTTTTTATTATTTTTGTGTGTATTTCCATAACACTGAACTTAGTACTGAATATGTTCTTGTTAACTTCATATATTGATAATGAAAATGAAGAGCAGAATGATTTTTTGTCAAGGTCACATAGTTCTTTAACTAGAACCAAGAACTTTCAGTTCAGTGTCTAAGATTCTTTCTCTGTAAAATCCAACTTCTGCATGTCCTTAATTAAAACCATTTGGGTGGGTATTTGTATCTCCCAATTATGTCTTTTTTAGTAGCTGAAGGAGGAAAACAGACAATCTCAAAAAAAAAAAAAAGAGACAGATATAGTGAATAAAGTGTTGGATCAGAAGTTAGGAAGACAAAGGTCTGAATTGTAAATCAGATATTTACTAATAGATTACCTTGCTTAAGTCTCTTTTGGTTTCAGTTTATTCATTGATGAGATGAAGGAATTCTAATTACCTCAAAGATTGCTTTTAGCTCTAAAGATTTGATCTTATGATTTGATGCCCATGATACTACAATTTCATTACATTGAATATAAAATTCAAGGAAAATGATGGATTGTGGCAGTTAATGACAAAAAAGGGAGGGGGGAGATAAGCTTCTTTGTATGTGCCTTATTTTTATTTTATTTTTTAACATAAATAGATTCTTCCTAGAGACTTTCAATGTTATGGTAAAATAAGTCCTCCTTGAGTGTTTTGTGTATGTTTTTAACATTCAATTATCCTCTTCTGGATGAAAAGACCCCAATTTTTACCCAGTAAAGTTTGCATCAATCTTTTATTTTCACAAGATAGCTCAAGGTTATGGTGTTCTCAGCTCTTCGAATGAAAACAAGGCCAGGAGTGAATAAATGAATCACGCTTAACTTTACCATCGGGGAGTTAGAAAGGAAACCAACAAGGCCCTTTTTTGTTGTTCATAATTCATTATAATCAAGATTTATAAAGGCTCTTTCATGAGCTGTTCAAAAAACAGATTTGAAGCAAACTTCCTTCAATGTTGAGCCTACTGAAATGAGAGAAAGGAAAAGCTTAGATCTTGGAATGACTTTATGTAAAAACCCACTGACCCAATAGAAAAAAGCATCAAGGAAACTACATATCTAAGTGACATTTACTGGTCTGTTCAGTTTGGGGGAAAAGGCCATTAAAATACTTTAAATTGTGCTTAGTTCAAGAGTTATTGGGGACAGTTAATTTTAACAGCAACAACATACTGTTGACAATATTTTGGGTTTTTCAAAAAGTCAGAGGACTATAGCACTTAAGGCAGGAGGAAAGCATAATACTTAAAAGCTGACAGGCATTTCAGAGGCCATTTAGTCCTCTGCTCATTTTTTATGGATATCATTTTTCCCAGTTCCAAATCTAGGAGCCCTTCTACCATGTCATGCTTTTTTCATTTGGAGCCTGCTAAGAAACTAACACTTAAATTTAAAAAAATAAAATAAAATAAAATAAAAGGAAAGGAGAGCAAAATTCAGAGAACTGCAATCAGAGAACACCTGGAGGCTCTTATTCTAAGAGGCTCTTAATCCAACTACAATGTCTAAAATAGATTTATGAGCTAATGACCATACAGTATCTCCAGGGTCTTATTCTTGGTACAACATGTGCTTTGCTGGAAAGGATGCCTTTAGCTATCCTCCCTATGGCCTTCCAAACCCCAAACAATTACTCTTTTAGTTTGAAGATTCCACACCTTCCAGGTATTTTTCTAAAACCATCACTATATTACTGCATTAAGATTCCATTTACTTTCTTGAATCATGGCTGGTGGTGTAACTACTCAAGGAGAGAAGGACTTTCTTCCAGAGCAACAAAGCTGGAAGGGAAATTAGTCTTTGTTAGTCTTTTCTTGATATGTTGGGGTAAGAAATGGGGTCCCCTTCAACCTTCACATTCTTTGAATTTTTCTGAATCCTTCAGTTTCATAGAAACAATGGAGCTTAGCACCAAGTTAGCAGAACAATTAATTAAAATTGGAAGCTGCCAGATTGTGCTTGAGGTGATCTACCTTTTCTGATTTTCTTATTCTCAAAGAAGAATCAAGACCATGCCACAGGAAATGTCATGTGTCATGTAATGTCAGTAATGAGGCGATTCAGGCCAGTTCCAAAGGTCTTGTGATGAAGAGAGCCATCTGCAACAGAGAGAGGACTATGGGAATTGAGTGTGGATCACAACATAATATTTTCACTCTTTTTGTTGTTATTTGCTTCCATTTTCCTTTTTGTTCTGATTTGTCTTGTATAGCATGAGAATTGTAGAAATATGTATAGAAGAATTGCATATATTTAACATATATTATAGTTGTGCTATGGATAGAGTGCCAGGTTTGGACTCAGGAAGACATTTTTGTGAGTTTAAATCTCAACATGTATTAGCAGTATAATCCTAAACAAGTCACTTAACCCCTAGTTTCCTAATCTGTAAAAGCTGGAGAAGAAATGGCAACTAATTTTAGAGACGAAGACATTCATATAACTTATTCAGCCATTCTCCAATTGCTGGGCATCCACTCAATAGGAATATGAATTTTGATTACTTTATATTTTTCAAGTTATCTCAGGGTTTGGGATTAGATTTTTTTTTTCTTCCCTACTTATTTTATCTAAAAACAAATAAAATATCCAAAAACAAACAACTGGGACTATTAACTCTTTTTCTCATGTAATTTTCATTTATGATTTCTTAAAATATAGCTCTAGAAAACCAGGCTTTGATAAAGTCCATTGAAATTTAAATGGAACCACTTGACTATGTCTTTAAACACAAATCACTCTGGCTTGCACTGACTATCCAAAAATGGGTTCCAGCCCAAGCCTTATGTGCTCAATTGTTTGGGTCTGGATAACTAAGAGCAAATACAGTAAATAACAATTATTTATGTTCTGGCCAGAAACTCTGAGGGTCTTCCCCTCCTAGATTGATTCTTTTATAAAGATAAAGTAGACCACTGTTTGCTTCCATTCTCTATGGGTGTGTCTCAAGCAAACTAATACTGTTATCTTAAAAAGGCCAAGATCTCCCACTGCATTCAGTGTTGTTGGCAGTTGTCCTGAATTATGTTTTAAGACTGATTCAAATAAATTTGGAGAAGAGAATGAGGAAAGACTTTGAACACTCTACTTCACTTAAATTCAATTCTCTTGCAAGTCAAGACATCACCCTTCTGATGTCATTGGTTGTCTCTGAAAATGATGAAAAAGATACATACACATACATATACATATACATGTGTATATACATACATATATACACCTGTTTTCATTTAAATATGTATTTGCATATTAACATGCATATCTGGGGTAACATATACACACATTTATATATGTATGCATAGACATACATATATACACATATATATATATATGTATACATACATATATACACACACACATATATATATATATATATATATATATGATACATGTCTCATTCTTCATATTTGGGCTATCAGCTCTAAGTCAGGAGGCTTGGTAGCATTCTTCATCATTTGTCCTTCAGAATCATGATTGATCATTGCATTATGCAGCATTTTCAAGTTTTTCAAAGTTATGCATGGAAATTTTTCAAGCAGAGATTGGCAATTCAGTATTTGGTGGAATGTTATAGTACTAGTGTTTCCCTGAAAACTGTTCTTTGTGATACTTTCCAATTCTCAGTTTCTGTGTTTCTGAGATTGTATTTCCCTCAAAGAGATGACAGATTAGTTGTATCCAGTCAGAGGTTCAAATTCCTTCTTCAATCCACACCAGAAAATCAAAGAACTTTGATCTCTCTGTTCATGGCTCTGTTTTTGTTTCTCTATATTTCTCATTGTTTCTGTCTCTTTCTAAACTGGATCTGTGATTTAATGAATATGTGAAACTTTCAGTGAGGAAAGCAGAAAACTACCTGTTCTTAGAGTCTAAAAAAAAAAAGTTCCTTGAGGCATTAAAAAGTTAGGTTGCCTGCCCAAGGTCACATCACCATTGACTGGACTTGGACCTAAATCTTTCTGACCCCTAGATTCATTTTATAACTATCATTGTATACTACTCTGAGCTGATTTCCAGGGGCATAAAATATATTCACATTCCTCTTTTGCTGGAAAGTAGAGAAAAGAAAGGTCTTTTGACTTTCAGAATACTCTTTTGATCCATGATTCCAAGGAAAGAAGGATAATGCAGATCCAGTTAATAGCATAATTATATTAAATGCTTAGCAGCAGAGACATGACCACCCTGTTTCAATGCTTGGAATTAATAATTCAAAGAGATACAAGAGCATAAATAATGGAGATTCTGTGGAGTGAAACGAATGCTATGGATGCCAATGACAAGAATGATAACTCCATTAACTCTGTAACTGTGTATTAACAAGACTTGAATTTGTAAGAAAGTGAAATTGGATCACAAAATGGCATAATATTGCTTTCTCCTCCCCTGTCCTGATCAAGTTCACCTCTCTTGGATATGGTCAGGTTCTTACCCAAGGGAACAACATATAGTGATCGACAGTAAAAGTAGAAATATCTAACACAAAGAGGAAAAGACTAGGACATTAGCTATCTTCTTCCTCTGCAGCCCTTCACTTATTTGATGAGGGAATGTATTTGTTCTGCTTAAATAAAGAAGGCAAAACTAAGACCAAAGACTAAAGGTTATAGTTAATACAGGAATATCACAGACTCATTTTAGGTAAGAACTTGATAGTCCAAATTTCCCATTAATGAATTGGACTAATTTTGTACTGATTTCTTAATTAGTGAAAAAGTCCAACTGATTGCTTTTCAGAGAAACTATAGTTTGGACTTTTGAATAGAGTAGGAGGAAATTCTAGATAACAAAAATCATTATAATAATTTACATTTATGTGGTATTTTACATTTTTTGTATTTCCTTTTGCATTGTTCTCGTTCCTTTTCCCAATTTTCCCTCAACTGTTCTTACTTGATTTCCAAAATCTCTTTTGAGCTCTTCCACGGCCTGAGATCAATTCTTATTTTTCTTGGAAATTTTGCATGTAGGAGCTTTGATTTGTTATTATTTTCTGAGTGTGTGTTTACTATAAATATTAGTTTACCAGATTATGGAGTAAATGTGTGATTTCATTCAGACTTGGGAGTTACAGACAGTTTAGCATTTCACCATAGAAATCATCTGACTCTAAGCTATTCATTCACCCTTACTTCCTGATTTATGATCTTCAATTTCAATGCTTTCACTATCTTTTTGTGGGATAAAATTGATTTTTATAAAGCACTTTTCAAACCATAAAGCACTATGTGGATGTTCTCTATTATTATAGATTATTATTGATATCATTTATATTATCATGATTATTTCTGACATGTCAGAATTTTTTTCTATCCACAGGGCTTCAGTCATTTTTTTTCTTTCTGTTTAGAAATCAATTAATTTCAATTAAATTTAATAATCATCACCTATTATGTACTACTATAGTAAGTGTTGAAGTAGATGTCAAAAATCAATTAACAAACATATGTGAAGAATCAGACAATTTACTAGCTACATTGGGATATAAAGAGAAAATGATTTAATTAAAGATGAAAAAGACCCAATCATAAGTTCAAGGAAACTCCAAATTTTCCAAAGCCTTATCAAAATACTACCCACTCTTGAAAGCTCAGCTCATAGCCTATTTTCTTCAAGAAATCTTTCTTGACTGAGGAAGCTCATGTTGAGTTTTCCTTTCTCCAAATTCCTTTGTTTATTTTATTATGGTCAGTACCACATGAGTTAAGATTTCATGATTCTCTATCTGATCTAGTTCTTCTCTCCTAAATGAGATCATGGGCTTATTGGGAGTAGGAACCATATCATCTTCCATATCGCAGTTAGAGGAATTGTTAAAGAAACCCTAGAGGAAATGCTTTGTTGGGCATATGTTGGTTTACTTGATAAAAAAAAAAAAAGACATCTTCCAATTTTGATATACTGCGAAGTAGTAGTATTGTCAGTATCAGGTCCATATTATGTCTTTTGATAACTGAATTCCTTCTGACTACTCCCAGGGACGATGACACATTCTCACTATGGATAGTGGGAAATATGACATTTTATTCATTTAAATGAGTAGTGAAGGAAAGGCAAAGTTTGTGAGGAGGACAAGAAGGCAATTCATTTTAGTGGGTTAGTTTCAATAATTCCAAAATATATACTGTCTCAGCCCCTTTCTTCCAGCATATTGTTGGCTCTTTTTCACATATATTAAGAACATAATATGGTATCATTGAATATAGAGTTTGAAAGAAATTTAAACCATGAAATGTTAAATCAGAAAGTTATAAGTGGAAAAGATCTTATAGATATTAAAACTGAATGGGATCTTAGAATATAAAATATTGGAACTTAGAATGTTAGGATTCAGAATTAGAATGTCACTGCTAGTCAATAGAAAGTAAAACAGAGAGGGTTAGAGTTGGAAATAATTTTAGAATCCAGAATGTCATTTCCTTCTCCAAAGGTTAAAGGAGTCACATAGTGTCTGAAGCTAGATTTGAACTTGGATCTTCCTGAGTCCAGGCCTCCATCAACTGAACCACCTATGACATAGATGAGGAATAAACTTCAGGCTATTCACCGAAAATCCAGTGTTCTTCCCACCATGTTACATTATCTCCCTAGAGCACTACATGTCATGAGAAAAAGACATTTTTGCATTGAATCAGTGCAGCCGATCCATAAATGCATAATTCCAAAGCCTTATGCTTGAATTAGCATTCAGAAACCTTGGTTTTTCAATTGAAATTGGTCATAGTTTGGCCAACAAAAGTTTCCAGATTTAACCATTCATTACTTTGTACTCTGCTCTGGAATAATTTTCTATTAAATTCAAACAGTGGAGTATGATAACTACTACATTTTTTCCCTTCAGATTAATATGGTCGGACTGGCTATAAATTTTGCACTGACTTCCTCCATATTTACGAACATTCATAAAAAATTGAGAATTCTCATGAGCAATAGATGGGTCACTGTATAATTGCATACAAAGAAAAAAAGCATTGAGGATATGGAGATAGAAGAATCATATATAATTCATCAGACAAAGATGAAAGGTGGCTGAATATGAAATGGCTCTTTCCTTTAACATGTTTAATCATTGTTCAGTATAAACACAAGCTATTATAAGGAAAACATGACTTAACCAAATATTTTCAGTATAGTCCAACCATCTTTAATCAGAAAATTATTCAATTTTCAAATAGTCCCTGAGAAATAAAATGTAATGAACATAGTTTAAAAATAAGTTAAATGCCTATTTCTGAACAATTGAGCTATTATGTAATTGAATGATATTTATATAATGACAATTATATATTCTGTAAGTGAAAGATGGCATTACTGAATCTATTGGCACTAATGATTAGTGATTGAAACCTATCTGCCAAAAGTAAATGTTCAATATTGTACACAAAAGACTTCTACTTCATTGTCTATTCCATGGTTACTCTCTCTATCCCATGTAAAATAATAATGGTCTCATCTCTAATATTCTGGGAATTTGGTGATTCCCCAATTATTTCCAGTGATACAGATAATTTGTCTTCACAGTCAAAGATCATCTTTTCCATGCCATTCTAGCAATCATAGATAAAGAATCAACTGAATGTACTAGAGAATTTCCTTATCTAAGTAGATAGATAGATATAGATAGATAGATACACACATACATACATATATATATATGAAGAAATAGAGCCAGAGGCAGCCAGAGGTAAGACAGAGCTAGACACACAGAGAGGCAGAGATAGAGACAGAGAGAGACAGACAGACAGACAGACAAACAGAGAGATACAGAGAGAGAAAGAATAGTGAGCTTGGAATCAGGATGAGTTATCTTTAAGAATTCAAATCTAACTAAAAAATATATCAAATTAGTACTTTAGTTATTTATATTCTGTCTCTAAGTCATGTTCCATGAATTCTTTTTGACCTACCTTCTTTTGACCATACATACCATTAATAACACATTTAGAGTACTTCTTATTTCTTATTACTTATTACAATAATTTCTTGTGACAAGCTATACCTTGATCACAGACTCACACATAAGTCTTTGCATAGTCCTTTGGATTGTTGGTCATTTGAATTCCTCTGAGATTGCCACATTCCATGCAAAGCAACTGTACAGTTAATATTATTCTTCCTCCTCCACATAATTATGATGATGATGAAAACAATGATAATGACAATGATGATGTTGTTACTAATCCCACCTTTATAGTCCACAAAATTTAAGAGCTATAATTTTTGGTTAACATCAGTATGGATAAAAATTCAATTAAGTATAATTTATTTTCTCTCTGTCAGATGTCAGCTTCTCTTAAAAAATGACTAAATTTAAAAGTACCTTGTCCATGATGACTGAGCACAGTTGCATGATCAATTTAGATTGTAATGGCTGGGGTGACTTGCTTCTTTCCTCTAATGGTAAGACTCAGAACAGGACAGATGTGGCCAAGATGGGGGAGAAAAGGCAGGAACTTGCCCCACCTCTCCCCAAACTTCTCCAAATGCCTTTAAATAATGACTATAAACAAATTTTAGAGCACCAGAACACCCCTCAAAATGGAGTAGAACATTTTCCAGGCAAAGACAACTTATAAACTCAGCAGAAAAGGTCTGTAACAACTGGGAGGGAGTCCAGCATAAAGTCCTGGCCTGGGCCTGACTAAATCAGTGGCAGTTCTGGTGGGTTCCACACCTCTCAGCCCAAAGACACAACATAGGGGCTAAAAGGTCAGCAGAGCAGGTCTGTGGAACCAGAGAAGGAGTCTAGGCCACAATCCCAGTGCAGGCCCAGCCTTGGTCCTGGCTCCACAGCAGGCCCCCCAGACTCAGTGAGGGGGGACCTCTGAGTTAGCTTCTGGACTTCTCAGCCTAAGGGATCAGGGAGGACTCAAAAGATCAGTGGAGAAGGTCTGGAGCAAAGAGGTGGGAGTCTGCTGTGTGTTCCCAGAGCAGCCCAGGTCAGTGGAGCCCCTGCCCTGGGCAGCACACTAAATTTTACAGATACAATGAGGTGGGGACATACCTTACAGCTCCAGGGAAGAAAAGAGTGCTTGTGGTCAAAATCTTAGAAGGATTTCTGGAAACAGCTGCACAAAAGCCTTGAAGCTGGGGACAGGGCATCCTCCATCCTGGAAACAGAGCCCTACTTTAACAAGGAGTTAAAAGCCAAATAATAGACAAGGAAAATGAGCAGAAAACAAAAAAAAATGTTTCTGACTATTGAAAGTTATTATGGTGACAAAGAGGATCAAAACACACACTCAGAAGATGATAAAGTCAAAGCTCCTGCATCCAAAGTCTCCAAGAAAAGTATGAATTGGACTCAGGCCATAGAGGAACTCAAAAGGGACTTTGAAAATCAGGTAAGACAGATAAAGGAAAAATTAGGATAAGAATTGATAGAAGTGCAAAAGGAAATGCAAAAGGCTAATAAGGAAATTTAGTCAGGACTTCAAGGAATTCATAAGCTATTAGTTACTTCTTATTCAAGATCATAACTATAAATTAGTCTAAGACCAGAACTTTTTTTTCTTACTGGCCTAGCCTAACACAGATACACATGGGTAAATAAAAATCTCACTTTTTTTAAAAATTTTTTTATTCATTTTTCCAAATTATCCCCTCCCTCCCTCCACTCCCTCCCTCCGATGGCAGGCAATCCCATACATTTTACATGTGTTACAATATAACCTAGATACAATATATGTGTGTAAATACCATTTTCTTGTTGCACATTAATTATTAGCTTCTGAAGGTATAAGCAACCTGGGTAGATAGACAGTAGTGCTAACAATTTACATTCACTTCCCAGTGTTCCTTCTCTGGGTATAGTTATTTCTGTCCTTCATTGATCAACTGGAAGTGAGTTGGATCTTCTTTATGTTGAAGATTTCCCCTTCCATCAGAATACATCCTCATACAGTATTGTTGTTGAAGTGTACAGTGATCTTCTGGTTCTGCTCATTTCACTCAGCATCAGTTGATTTAAGTCTCTCCAGGCCTCTCTGTATTCCTCCTGCTGGTCATTTCTTACAGAGCAATAATATTCCATAACCTTCATATACCACAATTTACCCAACCATTCTCCAATTGATGGACATCTATTCAACTTCCAGTTTCTAGTTACAACAAAAAGAGCTGCCACAAACAAAAAATCTCACTTTTTTGAATTTTTTTTCTTGTTTGTTGCAAATTTTTCTTTTTGATTTGAAGGTTTCAAAATTTGGCAATAATATTCCTGTGTGCTTTCTACAAAGGATCTCTTTGAGGTGGTGATGAGTGGATTGTTTGTATTTCTACTTCCCCCCTCATATTCTATTACTCCAGGACAATTTTCTAGGATTATTTCCTGCATTAGTGTGTCAAGGTTCTCTTTTTGGTCACAACTTTCTGGTAGTCCAATTATTCTTATATTTTCTTTTCTTGATCTGTTCTCCAGATTGGCTGTTATTCTTTTTAGATGTTCACATTCTATTTTCTTATTTTTTTTTATAATCTGTTTTGTTATTTCTTGGCCTCTCATAGCTTCACTGGCTTCCTCTTGCCCAGTTCTAATTTTCAAATATTTATTTTCATCTTTGAGACATTGTACCTGCTTTTCTAATTGGTTAACTTTTTTTCCATAATCTTGTTTTTCACCTTTAATCATGGAGTAGAGGGATGTATTTCCCTTCAGTTTTCCATTCTGACCTGGAACTCCAAACCAAGAACTCCTCACTCCTGGAATTGTCCACAGCCAGCAGTATCCCTACCCTGCACTGACCAGATGCTGATTACTTCTTGTCCAGGGCAGTCCTTAGCAGCACATCTGGACCTTACATTGCCAATCAGCTGAGGGACATTCTATCTTCCCAGGACCAAACTCCCATCTAACAAATAATTGGGAGGTGAAAGTCTCTGTAGGGGTTCCTGCTGAGGCTCCAGCCACAACCAGCTAGTCCAAGGGATCCCCACTTGATATATCTGCAAAGCTAGCCCAGAGGTATTTGCATTTCATAAGGTTAATACCAGCCTGGGTTCTTTCTTCATATTTTGTCAGGTGGTGTCAGGAGGAGCCCTGTTTTGCCCCAAATCTTCTTGATTTTTCACTAGCCTATGTTCACCTGAGGCACAAATTTGTTCTATTTATGGTAAAAATTGGGACAGCTTGAAATTTGCCAATCTACTTTACCATCTTCCCAGAATCTTCTCCAGAATCTCACTCTTTTATGAAGGACATGGATACCCAGAACTCAGAAAATCAGTGATACTATCTGTGGACTGGTTCTGTAGGATTTTAGTACAATTGAACAAATATATATTAGGTACCTGCTATGTTCTATAGGCAATAGTAAGCCTCTAATACTTTTTGAGCTTGAGGACAATATGATCAATTTTGTGCTTAAGGAAAACTATTTTGACAGTTATGTAGTAGCTGGATTTGAGAATGAATCCAATTAGAAGGCTGTATTTATAATCTAGATTTCAAGCTAATGAGAGCCTGAACTGAGGTGACTGTCATGCAGGTAGAAACAAGAGGATGAATAGTAGAAATATTGTGTTTGACATTTGACTAAGCCTGAGAAGATAGAATCAGTAGCATATAGTCCAAAAATGAAGGGAAAGTCAGAAATGAATAGTGAACTTATGTGCTTAGAAAAATAGTGGTATCCTCAAATGAAATAGGCCATACAAATTCTGATTCACAATCAGTTAACTAAATCTATGAATCACTTTGAAGCTACTTTCTCTTTCCCCAGTTCTCAGTAGTTGCTGGGACCTTTGATTAGCTGTTAAAAATCCTCCTTTTGGTGAAAATCAGAATATGTGTGAGTTTTGTAAATTAGAAATAACAATGGATTTGTAGCCAATTTATGATTGGACCAATTGATCTCTAATGTCCCTTTTAATTTTAAAGCTTATAATCTTATGACCTTATGTCTGGTGCTCCTTGGAGTAATATAGAAATATCAAAACATTTTGATTAGAGGTGTAATATGGCTAAATCCATGTTTTGGCAAAATCAATTTGGCTATTGTATAAAGGCTGAGAAATGGATTAAAATGGAGAGAGCCTGGAAGCAGAAAGACTAAATATTAAGCTATTGTTTTAGCTTAGGTGATGGGAAAAAGAGCCTGAATCATAGCAGTGATTTTTTGAATCAAGGAAAAGACCATATAGGAAAAGGATCCTCAACTTAATATTAATAAGACAATTATTTGATTGTTAGTGATGGGGGATTGGTGGAAGTAAAAGTAAGAAAGGAAGAAACTAAGTTTGTGAACTTGGATAGCAGATTAGATGATGGGGACACTCATCAAAAATAGATAAGTTGAGAAGTTTGGAAGAAAGATGGATTCAATGGACAAAAATATAATAAACTTGGTTTTAGATATATGTTCATATTTAAAATATTATTTTCATTATTGAATATGATCAAATTTAGATATAATCAAGGGGTGAATATTTGAATTTATGCATCTGCCTTAATTGATATTCCACCACACCCCATTCCCCCATACACACACCCAGATGATTTTCACCAGTTTTCTCTATGTCTTTTTTCACCTGTCAAGGTGCCACCTTCCATATGCCCTGATTTGCAAATTCAGCTGCCAACACAAGGGCTTAACTGTATGGAGGATATCTGGAAAGGTTGATTTGGTGCCACAAACACTAATTCAGCACAATGAGGGATGTAATGAGACGGATGAGTCATTATAGTGGAGGCAGCTGGTCCTGAACAAATTTCAAAGGGAGATTTTTTTTTTCAAGACAGCCTGTTTGCATGAGAAAGCCAGCCTGGGCATGTACCTCTCTCTGTATGCAATTAGCGCAGACCCATACCCACAGATGTAACCTCCTATGAAGGATGGCATTCTGGACCAGTCTTTAAAACCCTGAATAATGTCCTCTCTTATTCAAACATATATTTATGGGATAGACATTTATGATGATAATAATAACAACAATAAAAATAAAAATAACAAGGGACTTATGATATAGAGACCTTTTCAATCTATAAAATATTTTTAATCCAGACTCCCAAATGAGTCTCACAATGATTTTCAGACTTAGGTAATACAGGTGGTGGCTGAGTAGAGCAATGTAATAGAAAGAGCATAAGCCTTAGAGATTGTATGTGATGGCACTAGACTGGTGCAAACAAATATCTGGTCCTGGTCTAGTTTGGACATCAGCAAGATGGAGGCCTTGGATAAAAAATGACTCATTCTGTGTCTTTAGACTCTTGCCTCCAAACTCTATACAGCCATTCAATTGAATTCGCTACAACATGTATATTTGACTATGTTATATTCTGATCAAAATTCTTCAGTGACTCTATATTATCTCCAAAATAAAAATATATTTTTTTTAAAATTTAAATTTAAATAATTTTAAAATAAATTAAATTTAAAATTTTAAATAAAAAATTTAAAAATATATTTATTATGTAAGTATGTCTATAATGCAATTCACACTCACCTTCCAGTATTATTTTATATTCTTTCCTTCCACATGTAATCTATTTCAGTCAAATTATTCTCAGAACATGGCTTTCCAGCTGTCACTTCTCTACCAATACAAAGTCTGTATCTTATGTCAAGAATGAACTTTATCTTCATCTTCTCTTTACAAGTGAACATCCATATATAGATATAGATATATAAAAATAGAGATGATTGATAGAAGTATAACAACAGTGCTTAGAAGAATACTCAGTACTTATCTAGATATGATCCCTCTAGGGCAGATTACTCTGGGACAATTACCTCTTTAGATCTGGCCACCATGGCTCTTTTCATGGAGAATAAGATTATATCATTTTTTTTTTGGTTACCTTATTATATTATTTACTCATCTTTAGTTTCCAGGTCATTAAAAGTCCCAAATCTTTTTTTATTTTCAATTCAATGTCATCTTCAATCTTGTATTTCTGAAGGTGAAATTTTAAAACCAAAATATAAGACCTATATCTCTAATAGCTTCCATTTTACTAGCCTTGAGTCAGGATTGTAGCTTTTCAAAATATTTTTGGATCCTGACTCTTATATTCTATATTAGGGACTCTTAGCCCAGAGTTTACAAATATTTCATTATATTTTTAACACTTTGATTACTAGATTTTGTTATACATTTTTTTCCCTTTTTAATCCTATATATTCTATTTTCTATCTTTAAAAATGTGATTCTGAGAAAAAGCCCATAGGATTTCCCCAGACTGTCAAAGGGAACCTTGGTATAGACATGTCAAGAATCTCTCTATCTTTCTTATGTGATAGTCATCCCTCCTAGCTTTGTATCTTTTTTACATTTAATATCAATTACATCTGAATCTGTCTCCAAGTTAATAGTTTTATACACACACATCACATTTGAGATTGTGTCACTATGAAATTATAATAAATTCTTGATTTTATTTGAAATTATTCAACAAAATGTGACAGAATGATGGAGTGCTTTCCTAGGTACATATCCTTCCAACTTAATATTGAACTGTTGATTACTATTCTTTACATTGAGACATTCAGCCCATCAAATTATCCTATCCCTATATTACTCTCTCCTTTGCAAAGAATGGTGGGAGAAGATACAAGTATTTATTAAGAACCTATCATGTGTTAGGTACTGTACCAAGTACTTTTACAAATGTCTCATTTGAGTAAAGTTGAATTAGAGAAGTGCTTTGCTAAATTTAGGTACAATAAAAAATATTAAGAAAACACACATTTTTGATGATGTCACTTAGTTTTTTGTACTAATGCATCATTTTCTTGATGTTTACAACCCCTTTTTAATAGACTTTTAAATTATAAAAGATCCAGTATATGACCTCTAGTCTATAAAATCCACTCCTTTTCTGGAACTGGTACATTTATCTTTCTCTAGTCCCATGGCACTTATCTCACATTCAATAATCTTCCAAGATCACTGATAGAAGGGTTTCAGCAGAACCTGGGGACTTGAGTTTATTGAAAACAGCCATATTTGTCTTGTATATAAATGAACTGCTGACTATTTTGATCTGTTACTTCAAACTAAAAGATAATTCTCTTTTGCTGAGAAAACAAGCAAAAAAAAGGTGCTGCAGCAATATTACTGGGCCAAGGGTATAGGCAATTTAATAACTCTTTGGACATATAATTCCAGATTGCTCTCCAAAATGATTGGATCAGTTCATAATTACACCAACAATATATTAATATCCAAATTTTTCTACATGCTTTCCAACATTTGTTGCTTTCTTCTTCAATCATTTTAATCAATCTCATAATAATATTATAGACTTAATCTATTAAATTATAACATTTAATCAATTTTATAAGATTATAAATAATCTAATATTTACAGTTGTAAAATGCTATGTCAATGTTGTTTTAATCTGCTTTTTTTCTAAACAACAATGACAACATATTAAAATATGACTATCTTTTTAAAATTTTTTATTTGAAAAACTGTTCACATGCTTTGATGATTTATGAATTGAGGGATGACTTGTATTCTTAAAGATTTTACAAAGTTCTTTACATATTTGAGTTTTGAAACATTTATTTGATAAACTAAAAAAAATACCCATTTTGATTTTTGCTTTTCTCCTTATGTTGGCTACTTTTATTTGTAGAAATCTCCTTTAATTTAATGTTATTGAAATTATCCATTTTTTACCTCATTCTGCTCTCTATTTCTTATTTATTCATAAATTCACCTATTCATGAATCTCAAAAGTAATATATTCTATGTCCTTCAAATTTTCTTGTAATATTTCTCTTTATGCCTAGGTGATATATTCATTTTGACCTTATCTTGATAAATCATGTAAAGTATTGGCCTATGCCCTATTTCAACTATACTAATTTTCAGTTTTCTTAATTTTTTTTTTTTGCTAAATATTGAATTCTTATTTCAAAATATTAAGTCTTTATGACTGTCAAATACAAAGTTATTATATTTATTTGCTGCTGTGAATTTTATATATACTTTGTTCCATTAATGTACCTTTCTCTTTTTTAGCCAGTACCAAGTAGTTTTGGTAATCATTGCTTTATAATATAGTATAAAATCCGATTCTATTAAAACTCTTTGTCACCATTTTTTATTATTTTATTATTTTTATAAACTTTTTAATATCTTTAACTTTTTGTTCTTTCAAATGAATTTTGTTACTTTTTAAAATTCAGTATGTTTTTGTAATCTAATTTGAATATCATTAAATATACAAATTAGTTTATATATAATTGTCATTTTTGTTAATTGACCCTGACTCCCCAAGAACAATCACCATTTTCCCAATTATTTAAATCTGATTTTATTAGCATGAAAATGGTGAGATTTTTTTTTTTTTTTGTAATTTTGTTTATATAGTTCCTAGCACTGTTTTGACAAGTGTACTGCCAGGTATTTTATACTGTTTAGAATTATTTAAAATGGGGCATCTCTTACAAGCTCTTCTTACAGTGTGTGTGTGTGTGTGTGTGTGTGTGTGTGTGTGTGTGATATGTAGGGATACTGATCATTTGTTCAGATTTATTTTATATTCTGCTACTTCACTAAAATTGAGTGTTTAGGATTTTCCAAATAATTCATAGCCTGCAAAAAAGAGATAGTTTTATTTCTTTGTCTAGTCTGATCCCTTCTATTTAGCTTTTTTTTCTTACTGCTGTTGACAGGATTTCCAAATAAAATATTGAATATTTTCTGTGTCTTTTAACCCTCACAGGCTTCCCTGTAGCCACTTCATTATTTCCACCCCCTGTCAAGTATCTAAAATAACAAATGCCAATTTGTTGTTTTTCCCATTCTTGACTAGTGTCAATTTTACATGACTTTTATTATCTTTGATTCTATTCTTTCAAGACTATTCCACATTTTTGTATTCATTCTCAATTGCCTGCCTTTTTGTACATATGTCTTTAATATTAGCCTAGGATAATGTATAATGTATACATATGCATGTATAATATATATTTTTCATAAAACATATGTGTTTATATTATTACATTTTTGTCATTACATTATATTTACATTTATAAACCTGACATAGAAATGTGATGACATGATGTGACATAGAATATATAACATAACAGATATCATAATACAATCTATGAGATTCAACTTATCCTTTTTCAGAACTCTTTAAGATATACTCTTTCAAAATCTCAGGTAAATGTTGTACTAAGGCCAGTCTATATCACTTGTAAATTTTTTCCCCAAGCTTCTCATTATTTCTACTTCAGTATCTGGTTCTTTTTTTTTTGTGTGTGGAAAATCATGCCCAAAATCTCCACCCCAATCTCACACACATCAGTTTTTATTTCTTCAGTTTATATAGAATTAAATTACTATTAAGGCAAGTCCAAAAATGATGAATTTTTCAGCTCTGACAAAGAGACATTTCTTTTTTTTTTATTATTAAAGCTCTTTAATTTCCAAAATATATGCATCATTCACTGTTGCAAACAATGCATTCCAATTTTTTGCTACCTCTGTTCGCCCAATCGCTTCCCTAGACAGCAAATAATCCAATATACATTAAACATGTTCAATTCTTCTATACATTTTTTCACAATTATCATGCTCCACAAGAAAAATTAGATCAAAAAGGAAAAAAAATTGAAAAAATGCAAGATAACCACAAAATAGGAAAATACTGTGTTATGATTTACACAATCCCCTCTCTGAATGTAGATGACTCTGTTCATCAGAAGACTATTAGAAGTGCCCTGTATCACTTTATTGTTAAAATCCATATTTATCAGAATTGCTTATCGAATTATCTTGTTTTTGCTGTGTATAAAATTCTCCTGATTCTGCTTACTTCACTCAGCATCAGTTCATGTAAGGTTCTCCAGTCCTCTCTGAAACCATCTTGCTGATTATTTCTTATGGAACAATAATATTCCTTAACATTCTTATTCGATAATTTATTTAGCCATTTTCCAATTGGTGGGCATCCACTCAGTTTCCAATTCCTTGCCACTACAAAAAGGGGTGCTAAAAACATTTTTACACATGTGAATCATTTTCCATTTTTATGATCTCTTTGGCCCAGTAGAGACACGGCTGAATCAAAGGATATGCACAATTTGATAGCCCTTTGGGCATAGTTTCATATAGTGAAGTCCTCATTTAAAGATTGCCAGAGATGGTTGGATCTGTTCACAATTCCACTGACAATGTATTGGTGTCCCAGTTTTCCCATATCCCCTCCAACATTTGTCATTATCTTTTCCTGTCATCTTAGCTAATCTGAGAAGTGTGAGGTGGCACCTCAGAGTTGTATTGATTTGCATTTCTCTGATCAATTGATTTAGAGCCCTTTTTTATTTGACTAGAAATGGTTTACTTTCTTCATCTGAAAATTGCCTATTCATATCATTTGACCATTTGTCAATTGAAGAATGGCTTGTACAGAGAGAAACATTTCTAGCAGGTATATGAATAATTAAATTCTCCTTTCATTATTTTACCATACTTTTCTGTTGGAATTGTAATCGATTTTCAGAACTTTTTATTTATTTCCTCTTTCTATCCAAATGACCCCCAATATACTCCAATGATTATATCACTTTGTTTTCTCTACTAATGTTTACTCAAGTACTTACCACAATGTTTCCTTGCTCTGCTTCTTAGACTTCCTCAAATTAATGTATCTTCATAATATAGATGTTATCCTTTCCTTTACTGTTCTGTTTCTTTTGAAACAGGTTTACCATTCTAGAATTACAGGTAGGCACCCTCATAAATCTCAATGGTATATATATATATATATATATATATATATATATATATATATATATATATATATATATATATATATATATATATATATATATATATATATATAACTTAAATAAGGAATTTCCTCATGTTAGAGTATTTTTATGAAACACTGGAGATTGCCAATTAATTGACTTTCTTTCATCCTCTGTCACTCTCTTTCCATAGCTCTCTCACTCTCCCCTTTACTTCAGAGTAATCAAATTTAGTCTTGGAATGGACATGTGAAATCATTTATTTCAATTTCTTATTTTATAAATGAGGTCCGTTGTGATTAAATGATTTTCCTGAGATAGCCAGCCAACAAAGGGCCAAGTCTAGATCCCCAAACTAAAAATTTAGGGCCCTTTTCACCTCATCACTTTACTTATCAGCTTCTCCCCAACATTCCTTTTTGCCAAATCATTAAATACTTAGCTCACCATTTTGCAGATGAGAAAATATTGCCCAGAAAAGTGGTGACCTTCCTAAAGTCAAGTAGATTGTAAAAGGCAAGTGAAAGTAATAGCTCCTTTATATAATGCTGCAAGGTTTACAAAATGCATTAAGGTTTACAATGTGCTTTGAACTTCTCCCACCCAATGCTTTTGTTACTCTGCTGGTCCATCATCTCTTTTTTGATGCCCCAGGAACCTGGATTTGATGTTGTCCACCTTCTGGATTGTGCCTGAGGCTTTTTAAGCATCCTTCTACTTCCTACTGCGCCAAGGATCCAGATTTCCTTTTTTCCCCTTCCCCCATCAAACCAGACATCTTATCTCACTGTGATGTCTTGTGACTATGATGCTTGTCTGGGCCAAAGTGCAGGGGCATTCTTGATAGACAGTGTGAAGTGGCTTCTTGTACTTGGCCTTGCAGTTATATGGTGAGGAAGCAGGTGAGCCTGGTGGCCCTGGCATTTTGTTTCTCTTAGGGCCACTTTTGCAATAGAACCTGAGTGAAAAATAGCAGATGGGAATGAATGGACTCGCTATTTAGCTAATGTCAAAATATAGACAGAAGAGTCATAGAATCATAGAATGTCAAAGCTAGAAAAGACCTCAGGAATTAACTGGCTCAATTCTATTTTTGCAGCCCAGCAGAAGGCTGTTATAATTTTTACACAGCTGCCATTCAAAACTCCCTAGGCAAAGATCCTAATCCTTCTGCTCATCTTCTTCAGTTAAAATGTCTCTGATTCCTCAAGTATCTGTATGATGACACTACTAACTTCCTTGCTCCCTCACAGAGCCTATTTTCTGCCCTCAGAATCACTGTCCCAATGCTTGCTGTTGAGGTGTCATTAGTTAGCTGATACCCCATGTAAAAAGATTGGTTCAAATGTTCTTCTTTCTCATGACTGTTGACCAAACTGTTACAAGTGCCTCTGGGGGAAAAAAGACACTCAAGAAAAAATGATGGCTAATATTTATGGCATATACATACCTCATGCATTTGATCCTCACAAGTCTGTAGCATATGCACTTTATTATCCTTATACCTGTGAACAATGACTTGCCCTATTAAGTGACTCATATACATAAGGGCCAGAGGCAGAATAAGAACTGTGGTCTTTTTGGCTCCAAACTTAGCTGTCTGTCCACTAGCTGCCTTGTGGGTAGCAGGGATAATACTTATGCTGTAAGCATCTGGCCCTGGAAAAATGAAGAGGTTGGCTAAATAAGTGGAATATTTAGTTGTTGAAACTAAAGTGATTACTGCTAGAGAAGAGAAGGTTAGGAGTGAAGGAAATATGGATATTTTGTCCTAGTAATTGAAATATTATCATGCAGTGACCAGGCAGCCTTATCTTGCTATGTCTTGGAGACAAGAAATGGGTGTAAGGGGGAGATATTAGAGGGCATTGGATTGTAGTTTAAAATAAAAAATAATTTCCTAATTATTAGAACTGTTCATCCATAAAATGCACTTCCTAGATGGGAACTCTGCTTTCTAATTTTGGAAATATTCAAGCAGTAGAGGTTCATTGAATTTTGGAAATATTCAGGTAGAGGTTCAATGAACTCTTTTGGGGTTTTGAAGTTTTGAGATCTAGTTCAGATAGGAAGTTGTACTTATTCCAATTAAAAAGATATTTATTAGACAAGTAGATGGCATAGTAGATAGAGTGCTGGACCTCTAATCAGTAAGACTGATCTTTCTATGTTCAAATCTGGCTTCACACACTTAGCTATGTAACCCTTCATAATTCACTTAACCCTGCTTGTCTCAGTTTTCACATCTGTACAATGAGCTGAAGAAGGAAATGGCAAATCACTTCAGCATCTTTGCCAGGAAATCCTCAAATGGGATTATGAAGATTTGGACATGCCTGAAATGATGGCTGATATATGTATAATGTATAAAAACTTCTGATAGGCATTCAAAGTTATAAAAGCAGGTATTGAATATATACTTTTATTCAAAGGAGAGCTATAATCTCATAGGGTAAGGTCAAGTCAAGTCAATAACCATTTATTAAGTGCAGGCAATGTGCCGAGCACTACCAATAGTACAAAAGAAATGCAAAAAAGTGCTTTTTCTCAAGTCTAATATGGATGGAAGTGAGGAAACCAAATGAACAACTAGATAACAAAAAGACATAGTCAGAGAAAACTGGGAAAGGCATTCTACAAATAACTAATATAGAAAAGGCAGCAAGGTTGTACAGAGAATAGAGGGTTGGGTTTAGTCAGGAAAATTCACCTTCCTGAATTCAAATCTGGCTTTATATATTCACTAGATGTAAATCCTGGTCAAGTCACTTAACTTTGCTTGCTTCAGTTTCAGGAAGGAAATGCCAAAAAAACAAAACAAAACAAAAAAAGAAATGGGTTCATGATGAGTTAGATGGCACTAAAAATGACTGAACAACAAAGTATAAAAGGAAATATGTGTGAAAACATTGCTTCAAACAGTGCCTTGCGGGGGGGGGGGAAATCAAATAGAGAGAAAGAAGTTTCAGTAGATGTATAAAGAGTATGGCTAAAGGTCCTGCTGGATGTATCTTGATGGAAGCTAAATTGAAATTTTGAAAGAAAGGAGGAATTTTAATAATGAAACAAGTGTCCATTCTTTGGAGAAGGGATGTATAAGTAAAGGAACAGAGGTAGAAGAGGGTAACACAAAGGATACAATGGAGCATTTGGATTGAATGTAGAGTATGTGAAGGGGAAAACTAGCAAGAGAAGGGGCTGAAAAGGCAGGTTGGAACAGGTTGGGAAGCTGTTAGTAATTAGTAATTATAATAACAATAATAAACATATATATATATATATATATATATATATATATATATATATTAAACTTTAAGGCTTGTAAAGTGCTGTACAATGATCTCATTCAATACAATTTTGGGAGATACTTTTATTAACCCAATTTTACAGATAAGAAAACTGATGCGGGAAAATATTGAATAATTTGCCCAAAGTCACACAGCTAGTAGGTATCTGTGGACTAATCCGAACTCAGGTCTTCCTGCCTCCAGTTTCAACCCTCTATCTACTACACCCAGAACTTTAGTCAGAGAGCATTGGAGAATCCCTGAAGTTTATCATGTATCTACCAGACTGGAGTAATTGGAAGCAGGCAGTGATTGGATGCTGGACTGGAGACAAGCAGCATGACCTCCAAGAGCCCTAATCACAATTGTCTGGTGCAGGGATCCTCTGCCATTTTATAAATTCTTTTCTTCTTCTCTAAGTAGGTCAGTCCTAGTAACCCCAGGTCAGGAGATATTCAGACTTGTCCATACAACTTTCCTTACAAAAACATTCCTGTCCAAAATTTCCTTACAAGGCAGTTATCTGTGATCTGAGTTAGTTTTAAAAAGTCTTCGATGTCACACAAAGTTCAGAGGGTTTGTTTTTTTTTTCTTTTTTTTCTGTGTACCATTATGACTTTCAGACTGTTCCAAAAATTGTGTTTAATTTTAACTTCATTAACTTCCTGTTCTGTCATAACAGTTGAACAAGGATTTCTTCATGAGCAGTATTCAAATCAGCTTTTAATGAGCTATTTAATTAAAGGCTAATTGAGGTGAATTCATTAAAGATTTCTAAATTATGCTTATCAGGGTAGGGTATGTTCTAAGATAAGTTTTAAATATTTGTTTTATTCTCCATTGTTTGATCATAAAAGTATATATAAAATTACTTTTAAAATGCCTAATTAGAATTTGAATGCATTTTTCCATTCTTAATGCTTGATTAGGATAGTTAACATATCAATTTAATATATGGTTAATGTTGGACTTAGAAGATAAAAGGTTACTAATTGTCTATGGTTGATTTTGTGGCTGTTTGTCTGTGAAGACATTGGGAAAATCTAAGATATGAACTTGGAGCTTTTGCTTTGATATGGAGCTGAAATTCTAAGTCTATTACAGGGTCATATAATGAGGGCTGGAAGGGATCTTGGAGAACATTTTATTTTACTCCATCATTTTGCAGATGACTTAAGTCTCCTCGAGGGGAATGGACTTGCCCAATGTCATACAAGTAATAAATTGTAGACTTTGGATTCAGACAATGACTTTCTCACACCAAGACAACTAGTCTTTTACTAAACAATAATACCTCAAATTACTCGTGTTTAATTCACCAATTCACTACTGGGGTTGACCTTAATCAGTGAATGGGCTACACACACATAAATGTGTGTGTGTATATATATATATATATATATATATATATATATATATATATATATATATATATATATATATATATATATATATATATGTGTGTGTGTGTGTGTGTGTGTGTGTGTGTGTGTGTGTGTGTGTGTGTATTAATCCATTGTTGGGACTGAGAAAAAAATAAACTTATGTTTTCATTCTGTGTTTCAAGGGATTATTATTTAATAATGTCAATCATATTGATGATGATAATAAGGGACACTATGGCATTTGGAATGGAAGAGTAAAAAATAGGTGGTCAATGGATCTAAACTGTAACCTTAGACAAGTCACTTTGTCTCACAGGACTGGTTTCCTTATCTATAAAATGCTTTTCACTCTAGGTGATATCCATCTAATATTTCTAATAGTTCTAAATCTTTGAATCTACAAAATTTCAATCACAAAATCCCATAATTTTGTTATGGGAGCCTTATGCTGATGTAATTTGTAATTCCCCTATGCTTTAGTTTATGAACTTCTGACTTATGGTCAAATGAAATTTATCATCTGCTGGTCAAGCATTAGCGATCAACCTCTCTATGCAGAATCTGAGTAGTTCTCTCATGGCAAACACATACAAAGTGTTTTTTGACCCCTCTTTGAAGTCATTCCAATTTGAGTGAACCTAAAAGAGATTGAGTTGCATAGCCTTTGAAAAATGAAAATAATTTCTTTATACAGATAGTATCATAAGGGAATTTTAATGAAAGAATCATAATAGTGATAAATTATATATTTCACAATAATAGACTTCATTTCATGAGAAACTAAATTATAACTCTTGGGCACTTCCACTCTGTTGAAAATATTGATCTAATAGTATCACAGAATGCATAGAATGAGATCCATAAGTTCTGAAAGTTGCATTTACCATATCTACATACCAGATATATTCTCCTGTCTGTCTGGTTTGGGAAATCAAGCATGAAAACAGACTCAAAGAACTGATCATTTAGAAGATCATATGTTTCCTCCACCAAGATCATTCAGTTTTATCCTAATGGTCACAAGATGCCATAGAGTGAAAGATAATAAGATCATAGCTTAAGAATTGGGGAAAAACATTTAAGATCAATAATCTAGTCAATCCAAGAGTTTCTTATTTCAAAACAAATGTCCTATATGGTTTAAGTTTAATTTGGTTTTAATATAACATCTGAATCTTAGATTTCTTATCTCCAAAAGAGAATTGAAAAAGAAAATTACTAAAATCCTACAACACTATATAGCATGACCTTCTACCCAGTCTTCTAGATATTAAGGACCATTTGTATTTTGTCATTGTATCCTTCATGACTAAAACAATGCCAAATATACAATAGGCGACTAATACAGATTTACTGAATTGGATAGAACTCTGAATTCCCTTTATTCTATGAAATTCAGAAATTCTGCACTTCATATCAGCAAGTATGATGGCTAACAGCAAAAGAACCACAAAATTTAATAAAAGTGAAGCCATCAGTCAGGGAATGGTTGACAAATTATGATGTATGTATGAAATGGAATGCTAGTATCCTTTAAGAAATGACAAGAGGTAGGGTTTTTAGAGAAGTCTGAGAAAACTTTTATAAACTTATTCAGAGTGAAGTAAAAACAAGGAGAACTACTTTCTACAGCAGCACTAACCTTATACAAAGAATTATCTTTTATAAACAAGTTTTCTGCTTAACATAATGTAGATGACCAACCATGATTTGAGAGTACAAGTGAAAAAGAATGTTACCTATTTCTGACAGAAGTAATGGATTCAAGATGCAGAATGACACATGAATGATTATACATATTTACTTAAATGTATTTCTTCTTTTTTCTTAATAAGAGAAAACATGTTTATTAATTTAAAAAAATTAAAAAAAATTAAAATAGGGAAGTCACAGCAAGAACAATGTGGTTTTCTTTTCCTGATTTAATTGATTGATTTAATTGGTTGATTCCTCTTAATGGGAACATCAAGATAAATAGTTGATAGTAATTCAGCCCCATTCACATTTTTGCCCCTCATTAAATGCCCCAAAATTCTTCTAAATGATAAGTGGAGAGGAGATCGTTACTGGGATAGCATTGTGGAGCACTATAACAGAGTAAAATTAATCCACAAGAGATGTGTTGATTTTAATCCCAAGCTAGATTTGGTCCAGGATGGCTTCTATATTTCTTTATTTGAAACCAATACTGTCACTGTTGATATCTTTCTACCTTGGTGAGCTAAGAGATAATGTTTTATCAGACTTGAACTGAAAAAGTCATAAAGCTTTTAGATTGAGGGAATTTTACAGTCTCTCAAGGGGAAATGATTATTCAGAATCTCCTGCTTTTCTACATCCCACATGTTTATTATGGGGCAGGGAGAGGAAGGAAACTACTCTCAGTGAGACCAGTGATTTCTGTTCCCTAAAACTCAAGTCTTCCTATGCAAAGCTTAATACCTTTAATTTGGGAGCCAATATAACTATTATGCTGAATCTCATGGCTTATTCTCTTTAGACTATGTTGAATGGCAGAGTCCACCTTTGAAGCCCTGTACTTAAACCCGTTATTTTAAAAATATTTTATATTTGTTAGTATAATTAAACTACAAAAAATGAACAAAAATCAACCCCTACACTTCTCTCTTTACTGTGACTTGCAACTATTCATAATCCCTGCCTGACAAAACTCCAGCCATGTATGATGCATTGTGAAGTCCTCATTTAATGATTTCCTCCATGCCATTCGCCCATCCTGAACTCCAATTATTTAGGACCAAAAGGAGTCACTAACAACAGAGAAGGTTCAATCGCGGATAAAAATCTCATTTTGCTTCAAATATAGATGGAATGAGAATGAAAAAAAAAACACACCAGAAAACCTTGGATAGGAAAAGCTTAATTGAAAACTAAAACAATTAACTTTTAATACTTTGGAAATAACAGTGTAAAGCACATTTATAGGATGGTTGGGAAGCAACATTATCATGTTTGCATTTTTTTTAATAACTCTGACTTTTGCTGGGCTTATTAAGATACTGTAATATAAAGAGAAGTCAGACTCAGAAAATTTATTCAATTGATAATATGAGCATGTCCCACCCCTTTCTTTTTATGCAGCTTTTTTTTTTTTTTTTCTAAACTGGAAAACATGCTGCCTGCAAATGAATGTTACTCATTGGATAATAGTCTAAATGTGTTGTATGTTTTAACCTAAACAGTCACAGCTGCAAATAATCCAGTCTAGTACAAAGGGCCTGTTGAGAAGCACAAGTATTATGTTCAACTAGTGAAAACCCATGAGAGAAAAAATGTCTAACATGCATTTATTATTTATTTATGGATATAGAAACCACTAGCCTTTCCTAATAAGTAGTTTTCTTTCTAAGGATTTCTGGAAGCAGGAACTATACCATCTAATCCTTTACTTGATATTCTGTTATTTAATTACCTTAACACACTTATGAGTTTTCCTTTCAGGTCCAAAATTATTGTCATTGTTCTAGTGAAAAAAAAATAATTGGGAGATGTTAAGAGATCTTGGGTTTTAGTGCCATCTCTATCACAACCTTACCATTAAACCTTAAAAATAGCACTGTCACTATCACATACTCTTAATGGAGAGTAAGATCCTGTTAGCTTTGTAGACTGGTATATTGTACTGTTAACACATGTCGGTCTTGCAAGTCCATGAAAATCCCTAGATTTTTATTTTACCAAACTTTTGTTATGCTTTTCCTCCCTATTTTGGATAGGTGAATCCACTTTTTTGGAAATTTATTGTAAGAATTTATATTAACCAATATTCAATTTCATTTTCATTAGGCATGAGTCAGTATTCCAACTTGCCATATTGGACTTTGGCTCTGAAATTCAATGTGTGCATTATTCATTGCCATCTTTAGGGCAGCAGTTACATGGTATGGTAGACAGTAATATCCTTGGAATCAGGGACACAGAAATTCAAATCATGATAAGACACCTAAATTCTCAGTCTCAGTTTCCTCATTTATGAAATGATATTAATAATAATAATGCCTACTTCAGTATTATTGTGAGAATGAGGTAATTTGCATGTATAAAATGGTTTGTGCGTTTATACATGCATATATACATTAACACAGATATATGTGTATATGTGCTCAGTAACACATATGCCTCTATGTGCTATGTGACATAACTCTATAAATATCTATATCTATATATGTGTATATATATATATATATATATAACATATGTGTATACATTGTATGTGCATACACACACATATATATGGCTTGCTTTGTAAACTGTGGTGGTGTATAAATGTCAGCTTTCATTATCTGCAGGTTGAAAAGTATGGCCATTTGTGCCTTTATACCCTTCATAAAATACTAAAAAGCACAGAGTCAAGCAGAGAACAATTAAAGATTATTCTATGAACCAGACAATCATCTGATTTATCCTTATCTTTTCCAAAAGAGTTAAAAGAAATATATTTTTTTTAAATCTAGGTGAACTAGGTCTATAGCATCCTTCTGAGCTATTACCCTAATAACTCTGTGAAAAAAGCACAAAAGGTAAGTCTTGCATAATTTGTTCTTGATGAAACCATCACACATTAATGTGATGAGAACTTATTTTTCTATAAGTTCATACATTATTTTTATGATTATTTGATAAGAATTGAAGTCAGTTTGTTGGCTTATGGTTTACATGCTGATTTTTCTTTCATTTCTGGGACTACAATTAAGATACTGACTTTCTCTACTCTCCTAATTCCTCTCCTTTATTCTTCACAAATTTTTCCTTAAACAAATTTAAAAAGCTGTATTTAAAGCAGGTAGGTGGTTCAATGAATTGAGTGTTGCTATTGTAGTCATGGAGACCTATGTTCATATACGTAACTCCAAGGCAAGATTCTTTGTCTGTCTCAGTTTTCTCATCTGTAAGATTAGAATTGAATAAACATGATTGTTATTAGGATAAAATGAAATCATATTTATGAAGAATTTTGCAAACATTAAATCATTAAATGAATGATATTTGTTATTATAATCACTCATATTATTCTTGTTGTTTCAATCATGATTTATTGTTTCATCATCTTGGGCATTCTTTTATTAACAGATTCTAACGTATGAATATGATTTGTCAAATTCAGCACTGAGAACTACAAAGAAATACTAAAGATTTATGAGTCAGTTAAGAGACAACAGAAGTTTGACCTCCCTGATTATGCTTTTGTTATTGAAGTCTAAGATCACATTATCTTTTTGTTTGTTTGTTTGCATGTCATGCTGTTGATGTGACTAGTACTGAACAAAAATGTTTTGTTCTTGTATTTTTGAAACAGAAAGTGTTTGAGGGACAAAATTGAAATTCAAACTTCTAATGTAATAAATTCAATATCATTTTCCATGGTTATTGGGCATATGACCGTGGATAACGTACTCTCATAATTGCCTATGAAACTCAACATTCCTCAGAATTACAAAGGAGTTTTCTGTAAGCAAATAGGTATGGAATACAAGGTACTAGGTAAAAATGCAGAACACTGAATTAACACTTACATTTGTAAATATATTTAAGGTTCATAAGGTTATAGAATCATAGGTGAGAAGTAAAGGGATCAGATGATTCATATAACCTTCATTTCATAGATGAGAAAACTGAGTCTCAAAGACATTAAATGATTTGTCTGCAGTCAGACATCTATCATTTGTAGCAGGATGTAAACTCAACTTCCTGACTTTGCTCCCAATGTTCTATCTACTGCACTGTGTAGTTGCCTTGTATGAATTATTTTTTTCTCAAAACTTTAGTGCAAAGAAAATAGCTAAAAATCTTTTGATGTTGATTTCACAGGTGAAGAAAAGACTTGCTTAAAAATTCAAGGAACTGGGATTTGTAACCATGTCTGATTGTATAGCTTCCTTAATATCATCTTATTGGTGCTCTAATCTGGCTAAATCACAGCCCAGAAATCTGTTTTTCATGCTGTCTTTATTTGCAATCAAGAAAAAAAATCTACATTTATATATGTAATATACATATATTACATATATACATACACAGTGCACACAAACACATACTTATTTGTATCTATGTGTATGTATATATGTATGTATTGTGTATATATGCATACGTACATACACACACACTTATATTGCCTTTGATACTTCAGAAATGCATTAAGGAGGAAAGTTCCTAGTCGGAGAATCCAGTGATGTTTGTCAGTGTACTTACAATACTCTTGAAAGAAAAACATTATCTAAGTGAAAAAAAAAAAAAGATTCAACATTAACTTGTAGGAGGATAATCTCAGTTTCTAAGTAAGAAGAAAGACAGAGTTTAAACATGTCATCTACTAGGCTAGGCTTGAATGTTTGAAATATAAATACTCTTTCTGTGAGCCTAAAGGAATTTGGGACATATGGTGTTTACAGATAGAATCCATATATTGGTCACTCCATTCTATACAATGACAGGAATGTTTGTTTGAGCCATCTGATCCAGAATCAGCAGTGTCATCTTTTAGATAGATAGTCTTGAACAGTATAAATTAATGAATTAATGAACACATCCAATTGACACTATCCATAGGGATTCTTTTAAAGACCTGGTCCATTGTAACTTTATGCATTGTTACTTTGCTAGCCATGTCCTCATAGAAGCATTTTTCTTGGGCCTCTATAAGACTCTTTGATCTAATTCTAGTCTTTTCTTTGAGACTTTTTAATTCAACGAAAAATGTAGTTTTCTGATTAGGAGAAGGGAGCATGTTGTGTTAGAAGGACATTGAAGAGAACCAAAGAGCATAAGCTGAAGTATTTATTGAATCCAAAACATTGAGCAAGTCTTATCACATCTTTGAGAATTGGTTTTCTCATCTATATATTGGGAATGTAATTGTGATGCTTCTTGAATCATAAGATTTATGGGGAAAGAACTTTGTATGATCACTGATTTAGAGATAGACAGTACTTAAGAAGCTACTCAATTTAGTCTTCTTGTTAGATACATAAGGACATGTAAGCTTCCAGAAGCTAAATAATTTATCCAGAATCAGATAGGTAGTGAATGGCAGAGCCAGGATTCTAAGGCATTCCTAGGATCCCAAACCCAGAATTAATCATAGAAACATCAGCTTGTATTTTTGGTGTGTTTTAAGGTATGTAAAGGGTTTTATAAATAACTCATTTTAGTTTCATAGAAACCCTGTGGGTAAGGATTATTATTAACCCTAATTTTTTAATAGAAGAAACTGATGCAAGGATTTAATGAAAAGCTATGAAATGAGCTAGGGGTACTAGGTGTCACAGTGGAGAGAGTGATGGTCCTGAAGTCAGGAAGATTCATCTTCCTAAATTTAAATTTGGCCTCTATTATGTATTGCATTGTGACCCTGAACAAGTCACTTAATCCTGTTTACCTCAGTTTCATCATCTGTAAAATAAAATAGAGAAGATGGAAAACTAGTCAAATATCTTTACCAAAATAAACCTCCCCAAAACAAAAACAAAACAAAACAAACACACACAAACACACACACACACACACACACACACACACACACACTAAATGGAATCTTGAAGAGTTAAGCATGATTGAAAATAACTGAACAAAAAGTATAATGAGTTATGAAAGCCCACAGGAAAGATGTGATGTATGTCTTCCAATATTATCAAGTCAAAGAGAGTTAGCCTAGTTCACCCTGGTCCCAAAGGTTCGAACTACAATTTGACTGTTAGACTGGTACTTGAAACAATAGCATGAAGAAATTTTAAGAATTTCAACTACCCCAAGATGGATTGGTCCACATGTACTCAAACTCTATTTCTGGCGAAAGTTAAGTGTCCATCAATTAGGAAAACAGTAAAAATGATTTCTGTATTTAGAGGGATACTGTGCTAGATGTCTTCAGAGTTTCCTTTTCACTCTGAGCTATTATGATTTTTCCTTGTTGTTGCTGTTTTAGTTTCCCAGTTATTTCAGTCACGTGTAGCTCTCCATGACCCTAATGGGGGCTTTCTGGGCAAAGGTAATGAAGTATTCTTGCCATTTTATAGATGACAAAACTGAGGCAAACAAGATTAAGTGACTTATTCAGGGTCACATAGTTATTAAGTTTTTAACACTAGAGTTGAACTTATGAAGATGAGTCTTCCTATCCCCTGTACTACTTTAGCTGGCCTCTATGTCTTACAGGACAAATAAAAGTCCCTTTGTGTTAAGGTGAAGCAGTAATAAGAATAATTTCCCCCATTTAATCTGTTCAGATTCAGTAATTACAAGAAGTTCTTTGCCACCACAAGCTCAACTTTTAAGCAACAATATTTTCATAAAGAGACTGGCTGATAATGGCTCATAGAACACCATGATCTTTATAGCTAAGGGGATGAGCTCATATAAGAATGAAGTCACAAGTCCATTTAAGTATCTGCGTGTGCTTATAAGCAAAGATACATCCCATGAATCCATAACGGGGAGCTGTTCAACCTTCAAAACCCATGACCTTCATTTTAGGAAAAGGCTCCATAGCAGCATTGATACAGAAGGCAGCAAAAAGTGAGATCTCAGTGTTTTTCACTCATGTAATGCTTTCCGAACTGAACTGCATATACTCCAGTGCTAAATGCCAGTGATGAGATCTTGGCTGTGGATAGAAAGTTAAAATGTCAGCCATCAGTCGGCAGAGCCTACCTACTGTGCTAATGGAAACATAGAGGTTTTCATTATTAGTTCAATTTACGCAATTCAATTGTCATTGACTAGGTTGCAACAGCTCACAGATCCATTTATTGTGCTAAGACAATTATAGCGCTGCCATTACCATAATTCATCAACATTTTGTGTTTACAAATGGGCCTTTAAAAAAACAAACAAACTTCTAGCAGGTGTAATGTTAATATATTTAAGTACATAAAAAAAATAATAATACCTACACCAGATGCTGATCTTAATGGAAACCATGCCTAGAATTTTCTGTTTCCAATGATTCAAGTTAAATGTTTGAAATCTCCCCAGGGCTCTTCCCTTCTCTAGTAAAAATGGTCTCAGGGCCAGTCATTCACGCCATGATTTCAAAAGGCCTTTTTCTCTCTTAGAATCAACTTCAACTGATTCCAGGAATTAACCTGGCTGGGGTTGCAATTAGAAAATAATAGGAACATAGCAAGATTTTGAAGAGATGACTTTTTTCTTCTATTATCTTGTCTCCTTTTTTTATTTTATTATTTATTTATTTTTTTTTTTCTGAGGCAATTAGGATTAAATGACTTGCCCAGGGAAGTGTTAAATGTCTGAGGTCAAATTTGAACCCAGTTTGTCTTGACTTCAGGGCTGTTGCTCTATCCACTGGGCCACTCAGCTGCCCCTTACCTCTTTTTTTTTTTTTTTTTTTTTTTTAAGAATATTAAACTGTTGCCTGCTCATTAGGTTTCTGGATTATAAAAGCTGTTTGCTTTTCATTCAGGATGATTGAAGATTCATGATCTAGTAGAAAGAACACTACAATGAGGCACTCAGCTACTTAAAACCTGTTTGATTCTGAGCAAGTCATTAACTCTCTCTAGACCTTAATTTTGTAACTTGTAGAGTGAACGTGTAATCTCAAATGATCTTAAAGTTCACTTATAGTTTTAAATCCTATGAATTTATGAGATTATAATTTTCCACAGTGATTTTATTTTTCAAGGGGTTGGTCACTTTTTTATACCTTCTGATTAAAAAGATAGAGAGCAGAAAGGTTCAGAGGAGAGCATAGAAATCAAAATAATTCATATCAAGTGAATAATCACTTGTTAATCACCTACTGTATTCACGGCAATTCCAGGAAGATTAGTAAGAATGTATAATCTAATCAAAGGATGTGACATAGTCCATGTAACTATGATACAAGGGAGAAATGATGAATTATTGTATAAGAGAATTTATTTTGTTTGGAGCAGTATAAGAAGTAGATTATGGGAAAGTAGACTGGAAAGGTAGGGCAGATCCCATTTGTAGAGTCTTAGGGGGCAGCTGGATGATGCAATGAATAAAGCATCAGCCCTGAAGTCAGGAGAACTTGAATTCAAATCTGGCCTTAAACATTAAATGTGTTCTACCTATGAGAACCTATGCAAGTCATTTAATCTGAATTGTGTAACCAAAAACAAGCAAACAAAAAAGACTACCAAAAAAAAAAAGTCAATGAGAGTCTTAGATGTGAGGTGAAAGAACTTACATTTTATCTAACAGATAACAGGAAATGATTAAAAGTTAGAGCAAAGAAGTAGCTTGATAACATCTTGCTGAGAGAGATTTCTTGCACAGGGCTGTTGATGAGCAATTGCAGGTGAGAGAACCTAGCAGCATGGACAATAATTAGGAAATCACTGAAATAGTCTAAGTAAAAAGTCCTAAGGTCCTCAACAAAAATGATGCTTGTGAAAACTCAGTGGAGTGGAGAGACAGGAAAGTTATCTTGAAAGAAGAAATGAAAGCCCGTGAGAAATCTGGAGACACATAGGGAAGAGAGTCAGATGGCTCTAGGTTTCCTAAATTTTAAAATGGTGTTAGAATAATTGATCTCCAAAGTAGCTTCTATACCTTTGAATCTGCTCCTATTTTTTCTGAGGTTCTGAGTACAGATGACTATGAGAAAGCTAGAGCTGGTAAGAAACTGAGGGGATAGAATTTTGAACAGAAATAATCATTTCATTCCCTTCTGCCATGCTTTGCCAAAGTGGTCACCTCACATCTGAAAGACAATCCATCACTACCTCTTCCTTCAAAAGACTATTTGGAGACCAACTCCTATGCAAGACTTTTTTTCTGATCCCTTCACTTTGGGCTTATTCTTCATTGTTAAATTACTTTGTATATCTTTATATTTAAGAGACAATGTAGTAAAATTCATAGAAGAAGATCTGGATTAATCTCTTTTCTTTGATTCATATTGACTATATGACTTTGAGCAAATGATCATCTCTCAGTACACTAGGAAACATAGGCTAAATAAAATTACAAATTGTGTATTTATATAAGAGAGTTTTCTCATTGGGTTCTCATGTACCATGGAAATTAAAGATATAAATAAAAACAAGACCAATGGTTTGTGCATACACAGATAAATACATAATGTATGTATGTGTATGTATATGTACATATAAGTGCATAAGTGTGGATACACACACATAGATAGATAGATAGATAGATAGATAGATAGATAGATATAGACATAGATAGATCACTTTGATAGGCTAGTGAAACCTATGGATACTTTTCACAATTATATTTTTAAATTTATAAAGGAACAAACATAAAATTATAAAGGAATCCAATTTCACTAAAGTAGAATTATATATATATATATATACATCTAAACATATGCATATAGTATACACTATATATATATATTATATACACACACAATTATACACATACATACGTATATGTTCACAGTCTACAAATAAAGAATAGATGATTTATTTCAATTTTTCATTTTGTAATGAGGAAAATGAGTTCCTGAGAAATAAAATGCCTTTCCTAAGTATTGTGGCAAGTTACTAGCTAAGACTAAAACATACTTCTAATTCCCATACCTCTGTTCTTTCCCATGATGTCACAGTGTCTTTATAGTAATTTGAAATTTTCTCCAGATTCCAGTAGAGACAAATAAACAGTAAAACTTTTTTTATTATTATCTATTAATTTTATTTAATTTTTCAAATATGCAGGTTACTAATTGCTATGTTTATTGACTGTTAAGGTTAAAGGTGAATTTCAAAATGAAATCTAAATAACTTTTTTTTTTTTTCCCTCTGGAAATCATTAGCACCAAATAAAGGTAATATGTTTTCTGAATTGTTTTTCTATGTCCAAAAGTAGACTTTAAAGTTTTGCGGTTTACTCTAGTAGAAGCCTGTCTAAGAAGTCTTAGCATGAATTCCCAAATGTAATTATGCTTTTTTTCCTTACTCTTGTTTCATACAATTTAACAGGCTGACTCGAACCATGGTAGACAAGATCAGGCCCATTACCTTTCCCAAGGGCTAATGCACTTTCAAGTTGCATGAATTAAATTCCTGCATCCAGAGCAAGGAAGGACAGTCTCACTCTCCCAGACTATGGGCAGACCAAACCCAGAGTATTATATTTGTCCTCAGTATTACATTTTAAAAGATACATTTAAAGATAAGAAATTCATAGAATTATAAAGATGGATGGGAATTTAGAACAGGACTTCTTAAAATTTTTCCACTCACAATTCTTTTTTAATTTTTACCTGACCCAGACCCAGGCATATAGATATATAAAACAGGTATGCAAATCAAACACTTATTCATAATAAATCCCAAAGAAATTAATCTTAAAACAATTCTTTAGCATTCATATGATTTTACAATTTATTAAAGATAAAACAATTTTACAACTAATGAAATTATGTACTCGTTTATTTTACATACAAAATTAAATATTGGAGGAATATTTGATATTGTAGTACATAGAGCATTCAGAAACCTTTTACTGTTGCCAAATTTTCATGATTCCCACCTCCAGTTACATGATGTCATATGGTGTCAGGATTCACAATTTAAAAATCTTTGGCTTATAAGGGATATCTAGCTCAGTAAGAGATGAACAACCTGAAACTCAAAGAAGTCAATACATGATAATGGGAAGCAAAACATAGTGGACAGTTCCTGTATTTTTTGAACTCTGCCCCAAATTTCCATATCAATATGAAGGAGTCTCTTTCTTATCAAATCCTAGAATCCTAGGACTTTATATTTAGAGAGGAATTCAGAAACTATCTTATTTAACCCTTCTCCAAAAGAAATCTATGACTACAGTTATCCCAAAGTGGTTTTCTAGGTTTTGCTTTAAGTTCTCTAGCAAGGAGAGACATTACCACTCCTACATCATTCCATTCCATGGTGTGTACAATTGGAAAGCAGTTTTACCTAACATTGAGCTTAAATACATCTCTTTGAATATTTCATCCAAATCTTTGACTTTTCCAGATGACTGTCCTTCAAATATTTGACAATCCCAAAGTCTCCAAAAGCATTCAACAAATGCCTATCATGTACATATATCATGCTAAACCCTGTGAATACAATGATAGACCCTCAAGACAGTATCCCATAAAATGTGGAGTAGCTAGAGTAGGACCAGGACAACGGGAGGTGATTTGATACCACATTATAATTGAAGGAGTCAAGGACATTTTAATCTGCAGTGGAGAAGATTTAAAGGGGAAAAGATAATCAAAAGATTATTTATCATATTCAAGAAGGAAAAGAATTTCACACAATACCTTGTATGTAGTAAGTGCTTGCTAATGTACTCAATAGAATTGACTAATCAGTGCTGAAAGGAAGTAAACTCATCTAGTCTATATGTTCTTAACCTTTTTTTTTTAATTTTTTATACATGTGTATCATAGATCACTTTGAAAAGCTACTGAAACCTTGTCCCCTGCCCCCCTCAGGTAGAACAAAGACCAGAAAATAGAAATTTCGAGGAGGTTGCTTTCAGTTTAACATAGAAAAAACAAACAAATGAACAAAAAACAAAAAACAAATCCAAAACCAATGGATTGGGATGACTTATAAAGTAGTGAATTTTTCATTCTTTGGAAATATGCAAATGGAAGTTAGGTGATGGTTAATCCAGAGTATTGTAGAAGTCTATGATTTGCTTCCAGGATGGGTTAAAGTTATATGCTGAGATTCCTTCTTATTCTAGCATTCTTTCAGTGTATGAATTCCCAATCCATGCTGTTTTATGGGGGAAAAGAATATTAGCATAGAGCCTTAGAGCCACCTCCTAAGAAAATCAGAAAATGTTTCTAATCAGAATTCTGGAAAATCAAAAATAAAAGTAGATATAAGTCAAAAGTCAAGGTTTTTCAGGATTCTGGAAGTCAAGGTATATTATGGTAGAGATGAAACTTCTGAGAAAGTAAAGGTTTTATCTGTGGGTGCTTGGTGGTGTGTGAGAATGAGGTATCTTCACAGAATCAGGATAAGCTCTGGGGGTACAAGGGAAAAAATGCTGTCCCTGTCTTAGATGCTTACATTCTAATCTATATCTATCTATCTCTATGTCTATCTATGATTCCTTATTATCAATCCATCCATCAATCTATGACTCTATATTAACAATCCACTGATATATCTATCCATCCTGTGTCTGTCTGTCTATCTATCTATCTATCTATCTATCTATCTATCTATCTATCTGTCTGTCTGTCTATCTACACACACAAATATCTGTAGTGCATTTATATGTGCACATGAATGCATGACCCTTGTGACAGGTAAGTTCATATAGAATAGTAATGTCAAATTCATGTAGAATGGGGAGTGGGGTGTGAATTATTAATCTGTACATAATGATCTCTGCAAGTTCCTCATTGACTGTCTTAAATGTGATGTCATCTATTTTATTTTGTTTTAAAATTTATTTTGTTTACATGCTTCCCATTTATATTTGAACTTGGTTGGAGGAGAGGATTGGAAACTTGATGGTCTTCATGACTTCTTTGGTCACATATTTTACACCTTTTCTACAGAATGCTAAGACTTACATGGCATTTCCCTTGCTTTGCCTTCCTCCCCCTGCAGCCTTGGGATGGGAAAATTAGAAGTTCATAGATTCAGATTAGTCCAAAATGTTCATGTTTCACCTTAAAACAATATTGTCTATGAAACTTAAGTTATTTATACAATCACAGAGGTGGGAGGCAATCTAGAGAAGAGATGATTGTCCTCATTTTTAGATAAAGAAATGGAAACTCAGAAATAGGGCATTAAATGACCCGAGTTAAACAGCTAGTCAGGCAGCTAAGTGGCTCCAGAGTGCACAGAATGCCAGGCCTGGAATGAGGAAGACTCGTTTTTCTGAGTTTAAATCTAACCTCAGACACTTATTAGCTGTGTGACCCTGGGTGAGACACTTAGCCCTGTTTGTTTTAGTTTGCTCATCTGAAAAATGAACTGAAAAAGGAAATGTCTCTCTCTCCCCCAAGAAAATCCCACATGGGCTCCCAAAGAGTTGGACCCAAGTGGGATGACTGAACAACAATCCAGGTAGTTAATATTGAAGCTAGGGTTCGAACTCAAGACTTCTGAAACTAGGTCCTAGACTTTTCTGCTTTTCCCATTGTACCATGATGTCAATGACTCCCAAACTTTGTTATTCAGTAAGATATATATATATATATATATATATATATATATATATATATATATATATATATATATATGTCAATTGCTTGGGGAAAAAATAAAGTATGGCTATAATCACCTGGCTTTCTCCTAAAGTCTAATAATCCAAGGATACAAATGGCTAAGGAACCATGTGCTACTTGACCCTTTTTGACTCCTAGAGCCCTCAGCATTCTATTACATAGACGGGGATTTTCATGGGTTGTCTTAAAGGAAAGGGGATTAGGAAGAGACTTCTATAGGAAGTAAAAATAGTATACAAGTGAAGAGAACAGAAACTTGAAGTTATTCCATCTGTTGAAAAAGTTGCTGAAATATATTTGAGAGGAAAATAAAAGGAAAGAAGAAGCAGGTGCTAAAAGGATAAAATTCCTATAATTTAGAGTTGGCAATGCCTTAATAAATAATCACGGCTGTAATTTCTATAATATTTTAAGATTTGGAAAGATATTTACATATTTTAGCTCATTGGATTTTCAAACAACTCTGTGAGACAAGTGCTATGATTATTGTCTTTTTACAAATGAGAAGCTGAAGCCAGGGGATAATGCTGGGTCATCCCCAAGGATAAACAAATTAAATGCTTGAGATTGAATATGAATTCAAGTCTTCTAGGCCTCAAGTCTGGCGTTCTTTTCACTGTGCCATTTTCAAGATGAGCTAGTCCTATCTCCTTATTTTACAAATGAGGAATTTGAATTTGAGAGAAATGTGACTTTCCTTAGATTATAAAGATAATAAGAAAGGAGTTGAGATTAAAAAAAAAAAAGTCTTTGACCCTAAACCCAGTGCTATTTTAATTCTGACAAACTTCCTCCATTTTTGATATCTTTCTAGCTGAAGAAGAAGATATGTTAAGGAAAATATATACTCATACATACATAATATGCATTAAGTAATATACATGTAATATATCTATGTGTATTATAATATGTATCATGTATAATAGACTATATATGTATATATCCCTATAGTATACAATGCATATATGTAAATAAATACATATATATATATATATATATATCTTTATATTTATATCTATCTTTCTATTTATAAGAATTATGATTAAACCCCTTTTTAATTCAATCAAAATAGAAAATAATGATAATTTAATGTTTTTGGTCCAGTGAAAGAAAACCTGATCATTTATTTGGAAAGGTGATATATGGAAGAGCCTCCATTTTGTACAAGGATAAAGTCATCCATTCCCCTTTTCTCTGCTGTGCACCAACTCTGCCTCAGGTCATGACTGGTTTATGCCTCTGCTCCAGGTCATGCATCCTGAGCAAGGTTTATCATGACTCTGCTGGAATAAGTAACAAGTCACATTTTATTGTGGCCATTAACAAAGTACCTGAGAAAAACAATCAATAGCAATATTGTAATCAGAGAAAGGGCACACACCAGAGTGGCTTAGGAGGTATTAATAATAATGCACCAAAAGTACTGAGATCAATTCTGAGCTCTACTACCTTTGTTCTCTCTACTTTCAGTGTCTCAGCAGAAGGCATATGTTGATTTATTTGGGCTTTAGGTGGGACTGTGATGGGAGGACATTGACTTATGAAGTGCACTAGCAAACAGAGCTTAAATTCATTATAATATAATGATAGAGAAAAAGACCCCTTATGAATGAACAATAATTATAATCAATCTCATCTTTGGATTTCATTAGTATATGGAACGCCCAGTAAGGAAACTTTTTGTATTAATGTAAGTCAACAACTACTGGGCAATTTATAATCTTAAATAATTTGTTGGAGCATTGAGAGCTTGAATGATTTGCTCAGCGTAACACAGACAAGTAGATGTTAGAGGAAATACTTGAACCCAGATCATTCTGATTCAAAAGCAAAATTCCTATTCACTATAACACTGATAATAATAATAATAGTAATAATAATAATATCAAAGCCTATAATAATAATGATAATAAAATTACTAATAATAATAACTCTAAGGACGACAATAACAGCGGCAATAATAACTATCCTTTTTTTTAACAGCTTTAAGATTTGCACAAGTGCTTCCATTTCATTGTCTTGCTTGAAGATCAAATGAAAAAAAAATGAATCTATGACTTTAGTGCAACCCTCTGGAAAAGTCTTTGAAAGTAGGGATTGCTTTATCCTTTCTACCTAATTCCCAATACTCAGAATAAAGCCTAATGTGGAGGATTTTTATTGAATTGAACAGAATATGTACACATCTTAATACAATTATGGGTATTTTGAATTGATATAGTTTATTGAGGTTGAGAACACCTTGAGAGAATTAATTGAGTTGGCCTTGATCCAGAAAGACCTAGGGATGAGTTCTGCCTCTGATATATACTTTTTGCAGGATTCTGGACAGGTCATTTTACTTCTAGTAACAGGCAGCCCTCTAATTAGGAACATCAGTTATATAGTGTATGATAATTTGCACAAACTCTGGACATATAAAACACATGTTGAAAAACAAGGAAAAAAATTGAACAGAATCTTAATTTATAATTATATACTAATTAGAATCCTCACCTATTCTAAATAGCAGTTCTATTTTTCCTCAATAGAGCAGACTCTAGATAGAGTCCTCACTCCTTCCAGAAATAACTCTTGAAAATTCTGAGAATCCTCATATGAATACATTCTGAGAACCCTCATCTGAAAATAGCCATACAATCTGAATAGAACTAAATGAAGAGAATCCTACTCTTAGTCTGATAAGAATTCTTAAATATTATTTATAGCCTCTTTTGACTCCTATTTTGAATGAGTCATGTGTTGTGACTAGAACTTGACATATTCTAAACAGAAATGTTATATGTTCTGAGCAGAACTCTTACATGTTATGTAAAGAACTTGCATATATTCTAAAATGAGTTTATTATTATTATGGAGGGGAGTCTAATATATTTTGGAAAGGCAGACCACAAAAGTTTCATTAATCCAAAAGATTTTCAAATTTTTTTCCCCAATAGAACTTACACACTGTGAAAAAAAACCTAGAACTGATCATCAAATAATTCTCATAATATTTTAAATGAATCTATCATACACTGAATAACATCACTTAGTTATTCATTCCATTGTTACAGTAAAGAGTTTGGATGTTTCTGTGAGTCTGTGACCTCATGTACCTGAGAATATCCCAGAGCACTGAAGACCACAGCCCATCTATCCTGCTATCCCAGTCCTCTGACTTGTCCATCAATATTCTCCCATAAATTCTCCATAGGAGTCAGGGTCTAATCCAAATGGTGTCAAAGCTTAAATATGGATATCTTTTAGTAATGAACTTCAGTGGGAAAACATGAATGGTTCTCTCTTTTTGTCTGTGGCTCTCTGTTTCTCTCTCTCTCTCTCTCTCTCTCTGTTTCTCTCTCTCTCTCTCTCTCTCTGTTTCTCTCTCTCTCTCTCTCTCTCTCTCTCTCTCTCTCTCTCTCTCTCTCTCTCTCTCTCTTCTTTTTCTCTGTCTCTCAGTTTCTGTCTCTGTCTCTCTCTTTCTCTGTGTCTGTGTCTCGGTCTCTCTCTATATATATATTTTTCCTCTCTCTTCTTTCCTCTTCCATACTTTTTTTTCTTTCCAATTCATAAACAGGATAATATTAGAACTTGACAGTACCAGACCTTATGCTTGATGACATCACTATGCTCTTTACAAAGCTGCTGATGCTATTCTTTCCCTCATATATCCCCCACCCTTTGGCATCTTGCCATCTGCTACCTTGATGACATTACAACAAGAAGTGAAAATGTTAGTTGGTCCATCTGTTATGCTTAACACATATTCCAGTGGTGCCATTCTAATTCTTTATAGTATTCCTCAGTGAGTTACTATTTATGCTATCTGGTTATATGTTGTATTTTTCCATTATGTTCTTTTATTTAACTTCTTCAATTTTATCAGGATACCTTCTTCATTTCAAATGCTTGATCTTGGGGCACTTAGCAGAGTGTATAGAGTATTGGACTCTATCATGATGACTCATCATCTTAAATTCAAATCTTGCCTCAGGCACTTAGTAGCTGTGTGACTGGCCACCCTGGTTGCCTCAGTTTCCTCATCTGTAAAATAAGCTGGAGAGAGAAATGACAAACCACTTCAATAACTTTGCTAGGAAAATCCCAAATCAAACCACAGAGTTGATCATGACTGAAATGATTGAACAAAAATTTGTATTTCCTAAGTAGAATAGTTCCTTTAGCTTAGAAAATCCAGTGATAGGGACATCACTATGTTTTAGACCCAAAAAGCATACAATGGCAGAATTGCTAAGAGTCTCAAATCATAAAACATCATAGCACAAGAATGTTTGTGGTAGCCTTCTTTGTAGTGAACAGAAACTGGAAACTGTGTGGATGCCCATCAATTGGAGAATGGCTGTAAATTATTGTATATGAATATTATGGAACATTATTGTTCTGTAAGAAATGACCAACAGGATGATTTCAGAAAGGCATGGAGAGACTTAGATGAACTGATGCTGAGTGAAATGAGCAGGACCAAGAGATCGTTGTATACTTCAACAACAATACTATATGATGATCAATTCTGATGGATGTGGTCCTCTTCAACAATGAGATGAACCAAATCAATTCCAATAGAGCAGTAATGAACTGAACCAGCTACACCCAGTGAAAGAACTCTGGGAGATGACTATGAACCACTACATAGAATTCCCAATCCCTCTATTTTTGTCTGCCTGCATTTTTTACTTTCTTCACAGGCTAATTGTATACTATTTCAAAGTCCAATTCTTTTTTGTACAGCAAAACAACTGTCTGGTCATGTATACATACATTTATACTTTAACAAATTTAACATGTATTGGTCAACCAAATACATGTTTGGGGGAAGGGGTGAGGGGAAGGAGGGAAAAAGTTGAAACAAAACGTTTTGCAATTGTCAATGCTGGAAAATTACCTATGCATATTTTTTGTAAAAATTAATTAAACTAATTAGCTAATTAATTTAAAAATCAAGCATTATGTTTGAACTTAAAAAAAAAAACTTATAGCACAAAGAATGCTGGAGCTAGATCTTCAAGTTCAATCCCTGTTATTTAAAATTTGAGGAAGTGGAAGTATAGGAATGAAATGTGACTTTCCCAATGTCTTTTCTTTATTTGTTGGCAGAATCAGAAATTAAAACCAACTCTTCAAAGCTTTCTGACCCTAAATCCACTACTATCCTCCTTTCTCTACAACCTGTTCTCTTATTGGAACGTGAAATTGTACAATCAACAATCAATCAACCTAGATCTATAAAAAGAGTTCTATGTGCCAACCCTTGTGCTAATTACAAGGAATATATGTAGACAGAATTAAATAATTTTTACATTTTACAAAATGTTTTCCTTACAGTATCCCTGTGAGATAAGCTGTAGGTGTTATCTCCATTTGACAAATAAAGAAACTAAGAATCAGGAACTTTGCTTACTAATGAGTTCCTAAGCTAGGACTGGAAGGCAAATTCTGTGAGCTCTTTCTTTCCTTCCTGCTACCTCCTTGTACTGAATACTTTCACAAACAGAAGTGTTTTTGGTTTTTTGTTTTTTGTTTTTTGGGGTTTTTTGCATGTGTCCATGTGGGAACCCTACTGGACTATTTTGGTGTTTCCTGACTCTAATTCACCAGGGTTATCATGCTGATCTCCAATAGAAAGCAACAGTAGAGTCGAAGTCAGCTTTAGATACTAATGGACAATACTGCTTCTGCCTCTTCCCTCCATGCTGGAGCTTTTCCATATTTCTCTCTAGCACAGCTTGACATCTCAAAGAGAAGTTTGTCATTCTAATAAATAGCAGAAGATGAGATGGCATGTATGAGACTTTTATGCAATTAAGAGCTAGGCCTTGGCTAAGGGTTTCATTAAAAGCAACCTGCTTTTATTTATTTAGTGTTCTTGAGAGATGAAAAGGGTACAAATCAAGAATAGGCCCTCCAGGGATACCTTTTAAAAAATACCCATTGACAAATGCTGAACCGTTTGCCTGTGAATAGTGTGAATGGTGGGTTCAACAAAAAAACGAACAAAGAAATGTGGATATTTGAATAAGTCCGGCTTTTATGATGATTTTTTTTTTCCTACTGGAAAAGTGCCTGAGTGTTCAGCTTACTTCTTTGATTAATATTGCTTAGTGTGGTTGCATGCTGTTTAACCTGGCATTGCATTTATCAAAATTTGCCGGGGCAGACAAGCATTACTATCATAAAATAATGGCCATAATGGGACGTGCTATGGTACAGGGAATATAAGGCACCCAGTGAGTGATAGGCAGTGTAGTACATCCTCCTGGATTGTTTTATTTTATTTTATTTTTCCTGTTAGGTATAAGAAACAGGATAAAGCTAATAAAGAAGAAGAAGAACCAGAATCTGTTAGATTTATGAAGTAGTTCAAGGGATCTGAAAATGGTGGACTGAGAAAGGACCTTAAAACATAGTATTTGGGAAGTGGAAATAAATTTTGAATGTAGAATGTTGAAGTTGGGAGGACATTTTAGCTTATTAAAAAGTTAGAATATAAAACATGGAATAGTGAAATTAGAAAGAACTGTAGAAATCCAATTTCTACATTTTACTAATAGCGAAACTGAGATCGGGGTTAGGAAGGAAAAAAGATATATTTATCAGGCATTGTGCTAATTTGTGAAGGTACATATGCAAGTCATTTACCTGAACAATCTTTATAAATAATGACTGGCCTTTTTGTAGTGTCAAGGAACTGGAAATTAAATGGATGCCCCCCAGTTGGGGAATAGCTGGATAAGTTATGGTATATGAAAGTAATGGGATATTATTGTTTTGTAATAAATTATGGGCAGGTTGATTTCAAAAAGGCCTGGAAAGACTAATATGAATTAATGCTGAGTAAAGTGAGTAGAATCAAGAGAATATTAACATTTTACACAGTAACAAGCAACGAGATTATGTGATGGTCGACTATGGTGGACTTGTTTTTTTTTCAATAATGAAGTGATTCAAATCAATTCCAATATATTTATGATGGAAAGAGTCATCCATATCCAGAGAGAGAGAATGTGGAGATTGAATGTGAATCAAGCCACAATATTTTTTACCTTTTGTTGCTGTTGTTGCTTTGAGGTTTTTTTTTTTCTTTCTTTCTTTCTTTCTGGTGTTTTTCCCCCTTTCAACCATTTTTTTTTTTTTTTGCACAGCATCATGAATATGGAAATATGTTAAGAAGAATTGAACATATTTAACATACATAGCAAGCAGATTGCTTGCTATTTTACTGAGGGGAGACGAGAGCAAGAAACATAATAAATGTTTTTGCAAAGGTGAATGTTGAAAACTATCTTTGCATGTATTTGGAAAAAAAACTATTAATAAAAAATAAAAACAAAAACATGGCTAGGGCTGGGATAAAATTGCTTATCTACTAAAAACAAAGAAAAAAACAAGAACAACAATAAAAATGCTTCCATAGCAAACCTTAGCATCTTAACTCCTGATTCAAATATATAAAATCCTGTACAATCTAGCTCTGTGCCTCCTTTCCAGTTTTATCTCATATTGTTTCCTATTATACATTAATCTACATTCTCATCAAACTATATTACATTCTATTCTATTTTCTCCAACCCAGTTCTTATCTAAGTCCTTTTATGCATATCATTCACCATGCTAGGAATGAATTTTTTGTATTATTTTTACCCTGCCTCCACATTTTTTTAAATTTAAATTTTCAAATTATTCAGATTCCAAGTCTTCCATGTGCACTTCCCTAACTCCCAAATTTAATGTGCTCTCTTCCATTTTCTATTTCTCCTAACACTTGAGTGCGTTATCTCACAACATAGTTATAGTTCTTCACCACTTGAATTTCAGCTCTGGATGAATTATATCTTTGTAACCTTAGTGTCTAGCACATTGTAGGCACCCAAGATAAGAGCTGGAGAAGGAAATGGCAAACCACTTCAATATCTCTGACAAGAAAACCCCAAATAGGCCATAATTAGTCAAATATGCCTGTATTTATGGAACAAAAACAAAAACAACAATAAAAATTAAATAAAATCATAGTTAGTAGAGCCACGGTGATGTGAAATGTCCTCTACCAGGATGATAAATAAAATGATGATGATAGATCTCCTTCCCCTCTTTGCCATGTAGGCTATAATTCCTGGGTCTCCTCTCCCTAGACCCTTTAGAGAAACATGGGGTATATTGGGTGATTCATCTCCAACTACCTGGTCTAAATACCAGATTTTCTAGACTTCATGCATTATTAATGGGCATGAACAGCATATCTAATATCTTGAGATTTACAATACATAAAACTTAAAAATTATGTGTCTGTGGATTTCTCTTATTACCCTTTTATGTTCCAATCTATTAATATGAAAAATATTAAAGCCATTTTAAATTGGAAATCATACATCCCTGGTAGTAGATGAATATTAATTTTAATTTTGATTGGGATAGGAAATTTGAGGAAGTACTTCCCACTGTGGTTCTTATTTCTAGAAATTTTGGGAAAATCAAGCTATAATATATGTTTTCAATTTTGCTACTCACAAGAAGAAGAAGTTTTTGTGTAGGATTGATTTTGGGGAAGTCAGATAAAGTCTTTTCCTTTTTTTGACCAGACTAATGATAATAATTGTGGTGTAAATATTCTCAATAAAAAAATTAACAATATGTTCTTATAAGTCAGTTTGAATTAGTTTCATCAGACCTATGTAATAAATCTAAAATATTAATGGCTAAAGTTGGCACATATTATCTCACTTGCTCTCACAACAATCTCATGAAGTGTTGCTCTTATCCCCTTCTCATACAAGTGTAAACAAATAAACATATATGCATATATACGTATACATATATGCATACATGTATACCTATATGTGGTTTATATATATATTATATATATATATATATATATATATATATATATATATAAGCTTTATTAGTGGTTTTAAAGAAATAGCCTATCATATAGTATAAGGTATTATAGAATCAAAATAAATATTAATGAATTCTAGAAATACATGAGAATAGAAAGATCACTGTGGGAATTTGGGCTCATGAGCGTATTAACCATGGAGGGGCCAGGTCATCTAAACTTTGAATAAAACAGAAATCTAAAAAGTCAAGGTGAGGAAGGAAATCACACCAGAAATTGAATGCAAGATATCCAAGTCTGTGAAGATTGGATGAAATATGAGGTTCCTCACTGGGAGTAATGTGAAAGGAGACTGAAGAAGTGGTTTTCAATCAGATCATGGAAGAATATAACTGCAAAGTTACTAGAACATTTTAAAGTTTGTTTTTTTTTTTTTTTTTTTTTAAGGGGTTTTTCATTACAAGCCTGTGAGGGATGTAGGGCTACCATCATTATCCCTGTTTTACAGATTGAAAAAAATGAAGTATCAGTTGCAGGGGAAAGCCAAAATCATACAATTAATAGTATGAGAGTCCTGCGTAGCCATTTGAAATTATGCACCAAAATAATTTAATAAACATTTAGGGCCCTTTGCCCTATCACTGCTAGGCCTATATCTGTATCTGTAAAGAGAGATCAAAAGAAAGGGATAAAGTTCTTTGATTGAAAAAATATTAAAATGTATTTACAGTAAATCTTTTGTGGTTGCAAACTAAAACTAATGGCAGAGTCATCAGTTGAGGAATTGCTGAATGAGTCATGGTATATAAATGTTATGGAATACTGTTATGCTATGAAAAATGAGGAAACAGATGTTTAAAACACACTGAGACTTACATGAACTAATGTAGAAAATCAAAGCAGAAACCAAAGAATAATTTATACTATCACATCAAAACTATAAAAATGAATAATTTTAAAGACCTTTATAAGCTATTGAAGAATAAAATGAGCAGAACCAGGAGAACAATTTATACAATAAAAATGTGTATAAATAGTACTTTGAAGCCTTAATAGAACTCCAATCAATTTACTACAATTCATTATTCCAGAAGACCAACAATGATGACCATTACAGAGAGGTGTTAAACCTAGGATGCAGAATAAAATATATTCGTTTTTGTGCAATCCAAAGGAAGAATTTTGTTTTAATTTATTATACATAATTTTCATCAAGAAACTGATCTCTCTCTACCTCTCTCTCTTTCTGTCTCTTGCTCTATCTGTTTCCGTCTGTCTGTCTGTGTCTGTCTGTCTGTGTCTGTATATTTCTTCTTCCTCTCAATAAAGTGGATAGAAGAGAAAAAGAGAAAACAGGTTTCTGTTGATTTTTGTTTTTAAATAAAGAGTTGGGAGAAGGGAGGAGTTGCAAAGCCTGTTAAATGTTGTATGCACTTTCACATGAGATCATTCCTTTGTTAACTTTACATAACTGCTTTACTGTACTACAAGAGATCTCTCAGTAAGTAGGAGTTATCGGACAATGTTTGTAATATATGAACAAAGCACATTAATAAAACCTGTTTTTTTCTTTTGTTTTGTTTTGTTTTGTTTTGTTTTGTTTTTACTGGTAATTCTGGGACTTGAGCCCAGATCATCTAACTCCAAAAGACTCTTCTCTTCTACCTATCTAAATAGCATTGAGTTGTATATATTTCTTATAACTCAGGTCACCTGTTCTTGCATTTGGATCTATTTCTGAAATAGAGAACATTGTAATTTTTGGTCTTTCTGGGAGGCAGTGGTCATAATCATTTTATCTTAATGCCTACTCTAAAAAGCCACAGAAGCCATTTTTGCCTCTGTTGACATGTTACTTAGTGATTATTTATATTGAAGGTTTCCAATCACAAGCTGGGAATGATTTGGAACTCATCTTTCAAGTTATATATCACCTGATCTCTAGAAGGCTCTTCATTAACACCTTACAAATGCAGCTACTGGCTTAGAATGTCATCTGTCTCCTGAAGGTGAATTGAAGAGCCATATTCTTCTACTTCATGTTTGCCTGAAATTCACCCTTTCCACTTTTCTATCAGGTTGGAGATGGAGGAGAGGAATTCTAACAAAAGGCTTATTGTTCATACATTGGACCTGAGTTTGTTCTGATTTGGTACTTTCCTGCTAAATGTGATACAGATTGTAGATTTCATTTGCCCACATTCCAGCAAACCTAAGAGTAAAGAAAACAAGCTGATGATCTGGCCAGTCTCTCACCCTAATCTGACTGCTTCTTTGGAGAACATATCTAGACCCTGTCTGAGCTTTCTTGACTCTGGTGCTAAGCTGCTAGGACATGAAGCACCAAACAATCATAAATCATTTTTTCAGGTCTTATAATAGAGCAAGCACTGGGGTAAATTCTGGTGTATAACGATAAAAACAAATCATTCTCTTTGGGGGATGTTCCACTTCATCTAATTTAAGTTCTGGACAAAATCCCTAGGCAAACTTCCTTACTGGGAAGCCCAAGAGGCTTACTGCTTCCATTCCTAACCCACTGGCCAGAATGTGTCAGAAGAAAATTTCAGGAGTAAGTGGGTTCTCCCCTTCACCAATTCCCTTGTTTCTGAAATTACCCAACTTCCCCAGGGGCCTACACCAAAGGGAAGGGGAGTGAGCACACATAGGTGAACCATATTGGAATATAATTGGGACCTAAATAAAAATCAGTAAAAGATAGATTCTACCACCTTTTACAACTGAGTTAATATACAGCTGCAGTGGCCTCCAGAAAGGGATGAGCAGCTCTATTTATTTTTAACTTGATAACACGGGTCTACATCGTCCTCTTAGTTATAGCCAGATTACCGGTTTTAGATAGGCCTACCAAAGCAAATATATTTATAGTCATTGGACAATCCACTCTTTTCCCCCTAGAATCTGCAAAGCCCATGTGACTCACAATACCATTGAAGACCAACGTCTGGGTTTGTTTTTCCAAACTGTGCTTCTAAGCTTTGCTACCTGTGAACTTTAACTCTTGCTTGTTCTGTGAGGGTTGGTCTTTTGTTATTCCCTATGGCTGCCATGGCTGCCACGCTGCTGCCGGCGTGCATTCATGTTGCTTCCGTCCGCCTAGATTCCCTTTGCTGCACTTTTTGGAGCCATATTTTTTTTTCCCTCTCTCTGGATCATGTGGTTCTCTTGGAAATCCATGTGATGTGTTCCACTCCAGGTAACTGAGCTCTAATCTTTGTACATAGCTGCTTTCCTTACTCCATCTCTTTAACTGTATTCCTTTCTAAAAGGCTAATACAAGGAGCTAGCCATGGATCAGTTATCAGTCTTTAATATGGTGGGGAAAAAAAAAAAAACAAAACAAGTCATCAGCATTTATTATATGCTAGGCAATGTGCTTGATATTGAGACTAAATCTTTAAGCAGAAAGAAAAACAGTCTTTATCCTAAAAGAGATTATATTCTAATAAGAAAACAACACACAAAAGGGGAAGCTGAGCAAGTCAGTTGATTGCCAAAGCTGACCTACACTTCATCCTAGTCTAGTTGTTCTTTCAAGCCTGCCCTGAAAAAGAGGAAATACCCTTCCTTAAAATTTAGGATTTGTTCTCATAAAACACTGGGGCAAATTATGCAAATCAAGCATATGTCTAGGAAATAAACTACTTCTGAATATCACTGTAGATTATAACATGTCCTAAGAAGTTGGATTCGCCTGGCTCTGTACCTGTTAATTTTTATTCTTTTTATCTAATGGATTTCTGCAAGTATATTGTAGCCTTTTAACTCCCTGCCAAGACAAGTTTGCTGAAAGATTGTCACCAGTTTAAATTTACGCCTAAGGCTCACTTCCTTAATTTGGCCTCCACCTCATTTTCTATTTCTTGTAATTATGTTCCTAGCCCTAGTTTTTCCAAAGCCCCTTGTGAGTGATGCAGAGAAAAGGAAAATGAATCATTATGTCTCTTCTTCCTGGCAGTAATAGTAACCAGGGCATTGAAAGTCTCTTTTCCCGGGTCATAAACTTGTTTTCACATTTTTGGCTTGGGGAGACAAAGGATTTTCTTCATTTTAGATTGACATCCCAAAAAAGTATTTTCGAAAGTATAATTGGGGTACTATCTGGAACCTAGTTTATGTGAAGATCACAGTGCCACTTGGAAGACAGTTGGGGTACAATGGAAAGATTACAGTGGACTACATGACACTTGAATTCACATTCTCTTTATCTACCTATTTGATGTGGGGCATTGAGTTCTCTTCTTAAAGAAATACAAATGTTTCCACACTTGTCAAATGAGAATATTGGACTAGGTGGACTAAAGAAGTCCCTTTATCTTAAAATCTCAATGACTAGACTCTAAGTATCTTGAAATCCACAATATTTTACAGAAAGATTAACATTATAATAAAAAAAAAATTTCCAAAAAATAATAAAAAAAAAAGTTCCTCTGGAAGAACAACAGGTCAAGAATTCCAAAGGAATTAATGAAAAAATGCAAATCAAAGTGGCCTACTGGTACCACCTAAAACTATATTATAAAACAGCAGTCATCAAAACCATTTGGTACTGGCTAAGAAATAGAGTAGCTAAGCACTGGGATAGGTTAGATTCACAAACGCAATAGTGAAAGACTATAGTAGTCTAGTGTTTGATAAATCCAAAGACCTTACCTTCTTGGATTAGAACTCACTATTTGACAAAAATTGCTGGGAAAATTGAAAAATAATATGGCAGAAACTAAGCATTGACTCACACCTAACACCCTATACCAAGATAAAGTTGAAATGGATTCATGATTTACTTAAAGAGTGATCCTATCTCCCCATTAAGTTCCCACTCAACGTCAAAAATCTATCTTGCTCTTCCTTGGTCTTTATTTCAGTTAAACAAGCATTAATTTGGAGCCAGAGTGGTTGTTCAGTCATTTTTGACTCCCCATTTGGAGTTTTCTTGGCAAAGATATTGTAGTCATTCACCATTTCCTTCTCCAGATAATTTTACAAATGAGGAAACAGGAGCAAAGAAGTTGAAGTAACTTGCCTAGGGTCACACAACTATTAAGAATCTGAGGCTACATTTAAACTCAAGAAGATGAATCTTTCTGACTCCAGGCTCAGACTCCTCTCCACTAATCCATCTAATTGCCTCAGAGGACCTGATTTCAAATCCTGACCCTGCTATTTCTTCCCTACATTGACTTGGAAAAAAAAATTGCTTTATTTATCTAGTCCCTATCTGCCTTATCTATAAACATGTGGCTGTTCTATATGTACATTTTCCCTATGTATAATTCATGTACTCATCATTTTCCACCCAACTGCTTTCCTGGATTCATGATCTCCAGAAACTCATCCTTTTGAGAGATAAAATCAGTTCTACAAACCTTATCTCTTTAGAACAATTCTCTTGCTGGGCATTAGTTCTTCATTATGCTTCTGCTCTAGGTAACCTCTCCTCAATTTTCAGCTTTTTTTAATGTGCTGCCTTGCTTCATTGATTTGTTAGTTCTTTGAGGGGAGGGATATTATGCCCTTTTTCTGTTTCCCCAGTACTTACTGCAGTACTTGATGAATAGTAGATGACAATAAATATTTATTGATTCTCTGACCATAAAGGCCCTTGTAGTTATAAATCTATGACTCCATGTCACATGTACACATGTGTGCACATATGTACAATACATACATGCATTTGTACATGTATATGTAAATACACATGCATATATGTTCTCTAATGTAGTAGTGAATAGTTACTGCTTCAGAGGCAAGAAGAACTCATGGGTTCAAATTTCATCAATGATGTAAGCCATTGCCCCTCCAAAAAACTCTTTAAAACCTTGTTACAAAGTAGAAGCCCATTGATATTGGAGTTTCCTCATTTTTGGAGCTTCCTACAACAATAAAAAAGTATATATATTTTTCTTTCATTTTGCATATAAATGCATGAATTATTTTATAGTTATATGTATGTACAATTTTATATATGTATGTGTCTATATACTGTAATATGTTATAATTACATATCTTTTTTTGTGTGTGTTTGTCACATTTTTCTTTTGGACTGCAAGCTCCATTAACTTATCTAACCTCTTGTTTGCACCTTCATGAATTGTGCTATATACATATGAAATGCCTAATAAATATTTCATGAATAAGTGAACAGTTTGTCTTTATGAAGGAATGTAATTATGAAATCAGATTTTTATAACAGACAGGAATAGTATCTTTCTACCAATTGTTCCTGGTTTAGCCATTATCTATGTAATCTCCAACTTTTTCAACTTATACATATATTGTACTTTTCAAGAATAATAATTAGTATGTTAAATTAAATGGCCCTGCATTCCCTGTGTTTGAATGTGACTGTCAGCAGGTGATAGACAGAAGACATAGTCACCACCATCACCACTCTAATCATGATTCCTGTGGTCATTGTTTACCCCCTCCTCAATCATTATTACTTTCCTTATGTGCACCATCAGCTTCAAGGATCTAAAGATCATCATCATCATCATATCTGGAGTGAAGCTTCCTGACCAAAAATTGCCAGTCAGGGGTTTTTCACCTCATTCACCTTAAAACTTAAGCAATTCTGTTCAATCTATAGATCTTTTCTTGGAATAACATTCATTCTAAATTAATTGGTAAATTTTAATTAAAAGAGATCAAAGAAATAGATTTTTTATCCCCTCCAAGTTCACAGACTATCTAAAGTTTATTACAAGAACTTTTCCCTAAACTAAAGTGGTATATTGGAAAAGTTATGGAAAAGGATAGGGAAAGTATCTAACTAACTCCACTTGTACTAATCTTTATCTTGAGGAGGAGCAAATCTTATCCAGGACCAGGTGGAATTTCTTCAGAAACACCATCAGGTGAAGTGATTTTTCCTATAGCTGCTCCTGGATGGAAATCTAGGTGTCTGTGGAAGGTACTCTGCTTTTACTCTTTCAGAAGCTCTCTCAAAAACATGGGGTCCTTCTAGTTCATAAATAATGAACTAGATAAATAACATAAATAACAGATGGGTTGTGGTTTAGTTGACTTCTTCTCTTCTTCTAAACTGTTCAGCTTATACATCTCTTTTTTGAAATGTAGTTCTCAGGACACAACATTGACATTCTCACATGCACTTATCCCTTACATATCGGGGCTTTAGGTCCATGCTCAAAACATTTCCAGCTTGATAGAACTAGCATATGATCTTCTAATAGGAAGTCTCTCTCAGTAGGGAAGGAGTTCCTTAATATTGTAGATTTGATTTTTCTAAATTTTTTAAGATAACCTGAACTTGACAATGACCAAACAAATGAGTACTTCTATATACAAGATAGAAACAGAAAGAGGAAAGTTCTTCATGAAATTGCAAATATTATGTGCCACTTTTATAAGTTCAGCTTGTGACTTTCAAAGTTGTCTTGCTTATTTGCTTCCTTCTCTCCTATTGCTTTTTTCTTTGCATTAAGAAAGTCTTTCTCTTTCTGTTCCTTTCTTCTATCCCTCCTTCTTCCCCTCTTTCCTTCCCTCCTTCTCTTCCTTCCTTCTCTCCTTCTTTTCTTTCTTTCTCTCTTCCATCATTTGTTTTTTTTCCTTCTTTCTCTCCTTCCTTTCCTTCCTTCCCTCCTTCCTTTCTTCTTTCTTTCTATTTCCATTTTTCTTTGTTTCTTTTCTTTCTTTCTTTCTTTCTTTTTTCTTTCTTTCTTCCTTCCTTCCTTCCCTCCTTTCTTCTCTCTTTCCCTCTTTCCTTGCTTTCCTCCTTGCCTTCCTCCTTCCTTCTGTTCTTGCATCCTTCCTTTCTTCTTTCTTTCTACTTCCTTCCTTTTTCTTTTTCTTTTCTTCCTTCCTTCCTTCCTTCCTTCCTTCCTTCCTTCCTTCCTTCCTTCCTTCCTTCCTTCCTTCCTTCCTTCCTTCCTTCCTTCCTTCCTTCCTTCCTTCCTTCCTTCCTTCCTTTCTTTCTTTCTTTCTTTCTTTCTTTCTTTCTTTCTTTCTTTCTTTCTTTCTTTCTTTCTTCTTTCTTTCTTTCTTTCTTTCTTTCTTTCTTTCTTTCTTTCTTTCTTCCTTCCTTCCTTCCTTCCTTCCTTCTTTCTTTCTTTCTTTCTTTCTTTCTTTCTTTCTTTCTTTCTTTCTTTCTTTCTTTCTTTCTTTCTTTCTTTCTTTCTTCTCTTTCCTTCTTTCCTTCTTTCCTTCTTTCTTTCTTTCTTTCTTTCTTTCTTTCTTTCTTTCTTTCTTTCTTTCTTTCTTTCTTTCTTTCTTTCTTTCCTTCTTTCCTTCTTTCCTTTCTTTCTTTCTTTCTTTCTTTCTTTCTTTCTTTCTTTCTTTCTTTCTTTCTTCTTTCTTTCTTTCTTTCTTTCTTTCTTTTTTCCTTCTTTCCTTCCTTCCTTCCTTCCTTCCTTCCTTCCTTCCTTCCTTCCTTCCTTCCTTCCTTCCTTCCTTCCTTCCTTCCCTCCTTTCTTCTCTCTTTCCCTCTTTCCTTGCTTTCCTCCTTGCCTTCCTCCTTCCTTCCCTTCTTGCACCCTTCCTTTCTTCTTTCTTTCTACTCCCTTCCTTTTTCTTTTTCTTTTCCTTCCTTCCTTCCTTCCTTCCTTCCTTCCTTCCTTCCTTCCTTCCTTCCTTCCTTCCTTCCTTCCTTCCTTCCTTCCTTCCTTCCTTCCTTCCTTTCTTCCTTCCTTCCTTCCTCCTCACCTCTATCCATTTAAAAACTACTGTCATTCCTTCCATAATACCTGCAGTTTCCAACTGGATGCCAGATGATCATTTGTTGAAGATATTGTAGAATGATCTTTGAGGTAGATATAGATGAGTACTGAGATCCCTTAAGCCTGAGATTCTATACTTCTTTTATTCTAAGATTTAGCCTTAAATAACCCCAATTTATCTCTACACCATGAGGAGAGATCAGATTCGATGGGGAATATTATCATCCTAACTTCCTTTTACATGGCATAGTAGGATTGCAAATTACTTATAAGAAATGATTATGAGGAATACATTTTAAGAAGCAGAAATATTGGAAAAACTTAAGTGAGGCTGGTGGAGAATGATTTATAAAACCAGTGATTATGGAAATGCAAACCAACATTTCAAAGAAAACAAAATTAAACCAAAAAAAACCAAAACCAAAAGCATTGTGAAGAGTGGCCTATTGCTAGGAATAATATGATAGGACTGACTTCATGTCTGACAAATAATTGATCTGTCTATATATAGAGAAATTTCTATGACAGGCTTGTTCAACTGCATTTAGGGCCAGAGTACTAATGCAGAGTAAAGCTAACAAACTCATTTTAAATTACTTCATGTAATCAAGGTATATAGTTAGTAAAGTTTATTAATCATATCATTCTTAGCAGGTGAAGCGGGATGGGGGTGACATGCAATCCAGATAATCTGCTGATTTATTGCACCAAAGGCCCCTGTGAAACTATCAAGCAAGATTCAGATATAAGAGGAGCAACTGAGGAGAATTGGCCTTCTGATAGGAATACAGACGTCACCAATGTATGCATGAGTGACTGACAAGTGAGAAAGGCATACATATTTACATGCCTGTGAATAATAAAGTGCCTGACTTATGATTCTTTGAACACTCATGTTCCTCTGAGTACCCCCTCGTCCATGATCTCCTCACAGTAATTATAATGACTAATCATAGCCCTTGAGAAATGAATACCTATCTTCTTTTATGCTATGGAAGATCACTTATACTGTCAGAAGGGTGAATGTATCAGTTGTTTTGCTTATTTTTTTTTCATTTTGTTTCAAAGAAAAAATCATTAGTGGGTATATGAGTATATTCAGAAGTGATTGTAATATAGAGATAAAAGACATCCATTATAGTTTTTTTTTAAATCACAAGGTTCTTTGCATTCAGAATATCACTTGCTCCTAGCAGAATACCTCACACATAATGGATGCTTAATAAATGTTTATTGAATTGGAAAAAAAAAAAAGAAACATCCGTTTGGTAGACATTGCAAATATTATTATCCCATTTGAGGAAATTATGTCTTTGAGCAGCTAAGTGACTTAGTGAAGATCATACTTACCTAGTAAGTGGAAAAATTGCTAGTATAAGCTTCACAAAGGCAGAAAGTGTGCTTTGATATATTCTTGTATTTTTCTTTGTTTTTTTTCTTTTTTATATTATTTTTTAGAGATTTACAGATAGGCAGCTGGATGTTAAAGTAGAGAGCTAGAAAGAACTGAGTTCAAGCTTTTGTCTCACTCAAACTTGCTAGTCCTGGGCAGGTTACTTAAACTCTCTTTGTACATCAGTTTCTCTTCTGTAAAATGGAGATAATAATAGTCCTTATCTTCCATGGTTGTTGTGAATATAAATATTTGTCAGGTTCTTTAGAAATCTTAAAAGACCAGAGAAATATTAGCTACCATAAATGTGTTTTTTTTTTCCTTTCAGTGTAGGCAGTCTGTTGCCAAATGGCCTCATGGGGAAAAAAAAGGAAAGAAGGAAGAATGAAAGAAGTTAAATCCCTTGCTCAGGATCACTTAGCGATGAATTATTTAAGATCATATTTTAATTTAGGTCTTCTTGATTAAAAGTGTAACTTTTCACCACCTAGCTACCCAAAGAGAAAAAAAAAAATCAGACATGAGAAATCCACTGTGTGTCAGAGAGAAGTAAAGACTTATAAATTATAGTAAGATAGCACAGTGAATAGAGTGCTGGACCTACATTAGAAAAATTCATCTTCCTGAATCCCAGTCATGTACTAGTTGTTTGATCCTGTACAAGTCATTTAATCCCTGGTTGCCTCATTTTTCTCATCTGTTAAATGGGTTGAGGAAGGAAATTACAAAAGATTCCAGTATCTTTGCTAAAAAAAACTCCAAATGGGCTCACAGAAAGTTGGACATGACTGGATGACAACAATAATACAAACAAAATGATCACTGTTGGAAAGTGTCCTTGAAATCTTAGTTGTGGAAAGAGTTTAATAAACAGATAGTTTGGAAGCAAGGAGGAGCCATGTATATGACTCTTGCCAATGATCTGTTTAAGTCAGATAAAGGATGAAGTTTTACTGCATATTAGCCTTGCAACTTCCTAGAACACAAAGCTTTCCAAAGTAAAATGCCTGTCCTAGAAAACAGAGTTCTTCCCTGTCCTATCTTACAAATAGCAGCATTTCACAGGGTTAGAACCACTAGACTGTACATGAGATGGTGTTGTTGGTGGTGAGGATGATGATGATGATGATGATGATGATAATTTTCTTCCATTCCTTACTGAATAGATTCACAAATTATTGTGGTCAAAATAATTGATGACCAACCTTATAGTGATGGCAGTCTTTCCACACTTATTGATACTGAAGAAAAGGCATAAGAGTAGAAATTTAGGAGACAATTATTACTAGTCATTATGGTCATTATAATTATATAATTATAAAATATAAAAAATATAGATTTAGAGTTAGTAAAGACCTTAGAAGTCTTATATACTGGAGTTCCCTATATCAATGAAATCACATGTTCAAACCAAATGAAAGAATTCTGTCCTTACTATCTATCTATCTATCTATCTATCTATCTATCTATCTATCTATCTATCCATCCACATATATATATATATATATGTATATATACATATATAGAGATAGATAGATATACACATATATAGATCTACACAATATATCTGTTTATTGAATTATCTTTAAAAAAACATAATTTAGAACTGAGAAATTAGTTAGTGAAATCAATTGACTTGCCTAAAGTCACATAGCAAAGTCTCTAGCAAAACCTCAATTAGAATCCAGTTTTCAATATCAAGGTCTGGCGATCTTTCTAGGAGGACAGATCCTGGGCCAAAGTATTTGAATGTAATTGTCCACTTTCCAGCAGCTTGATTAGTTTTCAGATCTGGCCTAATTTTTTCCAGGCCCGGGGCCTATGGTCTCCTGCTAATTTGCCTGGCTTGCATAATTGCATCTTTCATGTAACTATGAAGATGAAATAAAACATAAAAAATAAGCACATCAACACTTGGTAATTTTTTTTAAAAAATTCTCTTTCATTGGAAGGGAGAAGAATAACACAGGCAGTCTGGGTAGTCCTCAGCAGGATTTAGAGGAGAGTGACGTTAACGAAGTACTCATAATTCATAGATCATTAGGTTAGCAGATTTTCAGATGCCAATTGCTTCATGGTGGGCAAATGCTTCTAATTTACATGAGGACATTAAGATATCTATTCTGAAATTCATATTGGGCCACGCTGCCAACCTTTTAAGCTTCCTTTATAAATTTATACTTATAGGAATAGATGATGTGCTTCCAGTAGATAACTCAGCAATGAAGCAGGCCAAAAATAGGGAGTACAGACCTTGGGCAAGGCCAGCCAGCACAGACTTACCTGGGACCCAAGGAAAAGAGCATGGAAGCAATGGAAGATGGCACAGACTGGCCTTAGTCCTGACCACCAGCTGTATACATTTAGATGTATCCTATACTTTCCCTGGACCTTGGTTTGCCCATTTGTAAAAAGCACAGGGAGAAACTAGAATTCTGAACTCCTTTCCTTCTCCAATAGTCTGATATTTATCAGTGTCATGTGAGAAAAGATACAGAGTTTGATAGATGGATTTACATAGAGATATAGCTGTATAGATGCATAGATAGATGTAGCTATAAATAGATTGGACAAATAGACATTGATTTATATAGATTTATCAATAAATTGACATAGATACATCCACACATACTAAATATGTTTATGTACACACACACACACACACACACATATATATATATATATATATATATATATATATATATATGTACATATATATATAAAGAGAGATATAAAATATGGATATATAATCATGCATATATGTAGATATATTCAAAGAAATATGTACATCATGTATGTGTTCATGTACCTGTATACATGTGTACTATATGCATATAATATATATGTGTGCATGTGTCAAGAGAAATGTATTTGAATCCCAGCCTTATTACTCACTAGCCATTTATATAACCTTGAGCAAATCACATTCTGCTTTTCCTCATTACAAAATATGAATTAAAAGTCTTGCCAATCTGACATTTCTACCCTGTTAATTGGTGTGTTGGTGAGGGATTTTACTCCTTATAATTTCAGTGTCCTGGAGCAGAGCCCAGATCACCCTGCCCTAGTTATAGCTTTGGACATAGACTGGTTCTGGTTTGCAAGCCACAATGAGGTCAGGAATTGTGTTTTCATCCATTGCTGTTTCTCTCTCCCATTACTTAATGCAATTCTCTACAATTGGTGAGTTCTTAATATTTGTTGAACCTTAATAATTTTACCAGCAACATGTTTTAGTGAAAAGAATGTAACTTTTAAAATTAGAAGAACTTGGTTCTGTTTACAACTTGTAGCTTTAAGGACTATATGATCTTATAACTTCCCCAGATCTCAGTTTTCTCCTCTGTAAAATAGGGATAGTGTATTTTTACTATCTCTTGTTCTTTTATCTCTTTATTTATTTATTTATCCAGCTATCTATCTATCTATCTATCTATCTATCTATCTATCTATCTATTTATTTGTTTGTTTATATATTTAGTTTGTTTGTTTATTCATTATTCATTCATTCATTCATCTATTTATTTATTTATTTATTTGATTAATTAATTTTTACAAAAAATTTATGCCTAGGTAATTTTCCAGCATTGGTAATTGCAAAACCTTTTATTTCAACTTTTCCCCTCCTTCCCCCACTCCCCTCCCCAGATGGCAAGTTGACCAATACATGTTAAATATGTTAAAGTATAAATTAAATACAATATACATATACATGTCCAAACAGTTGTTTTGCTGTACAAAAAGAATCTGACTTTGAAATAGTGTACAATTAGCCTGTGATGGAAATAAAAAATTCATGCGGACAAAAATAGAGGGATTGGGAATTCTATGTAATGGTTCATAGTCATCTCCCAGAGTTCTTTTGCTGGGTGTAACTGGTTCAGTTCATTACTGCTCTATTGGAATTGATTTGACTATCTCTTGTTCTTGATGTGCTTGTGAAGAAAGAATCTGGAAATGCTTATAGTGTTATAGAAATGGGGATTAATAATATTATCAGAAACATTTTATAAACAGTACAAATTCAGGTAGAAAAACAGTTTTGAAGAAATGATATAGACCTGACCCTTCTAAAGTCATAAACTGATTATATAAGAATAAATAGTAGATAAATGTTATTATAGGAACTATCAGTTTCATAGGAATAGAATTGGTGCAGGAATTAAAGGTTCAGAGGTTTAAATTTTAGCCCCAATTGATGCTGATCTCTACATTTATGTCTTGAAGGATCTGCCAAAAGACGTTAATGGCCATGTATCTTTATATGCACATATGCATACACACACGCATATATATATATATATATATATATATATATATATATATATATATATATATATATATATATATATATATATATATATGTAGAGACATAGAAAGACAGAAACAGAGACAGAGAGACAAAGAGAGACATGGAGAGACAGAGACAGAGAGAGGATAGAAAGAGAGAGTGACAGAGAGAAACAGAGAGAGGAAAAGGCAAAGGTAAGGAGGTAAGGAAGAAAGGAGAGGGAGAGGGAGAGCGAAAGTGAGAATAAATATACTTTAGAAGATGTTTCCCCTAACTCCGACATTCCTTTGTTCTAGGATAATATTTCCTGAGCTCCTTATCTAATCCTTGGTTCTGTCCTGCCTTTTCCATTCTCATCTTTAATTTTTTTTTCAAACAAGTTTGCAATTTAAATATGCCCTCAGACCAACCCTACTCATTCTTATCCATCTTGATTATTTGAATGAGGCATACCTATCAAGAGTCATGTTCTAGAACTTTGTTTCTTCTCTACATGTCTCATATTCAGGCAGAACTTGGACAAAAAACAGATACACTGTGAAAGCTGTATAGCCTGAACTAACTTTTTCCTTACCCCATTTGCAATGGTGACAAAGTATTTAACATGAGAAATTATTTCAGATTCAGATTTGAATAAAGATTTTTTCTAAAACATTATCAGTGTAAGCTAAGACTGCCCACCTGGCTGATTATCACCTCTGTTTTGTTCTTGAACAAATTATGTGCTGGTCTAGAAAGCACAATGGCTTAGAGTCATGAGAAGAGGGAAAAGAAGGGAATAAACATTTATATAGCACCTATGTACCAAGAACTGTACTAAGTATTTTTTGTAAAACAAATATAGTTTCATTTGATCTTCAAAACAACCTTGGAAGCTAAGGTGCTGTTATCATCTCAATTTACAGTTTAGGAAACAGAGCTTCATTGATGTGCCCAAGGATTTACAGAAGTTAACTGTCTGAAACTACATTTGAACTTAGGTCTTCTTGCTTCCAGGCCCTATCTATGCTCTATCTACCATGCTATAATATACATCTGGTTTTAACATTTCCAGCTATAATTGTCTTTGTCTTTATCTATCTATCTATCTATCTATCTATCTATCTATCTATCTATCTATCTATCTATCTATCTATCTGTCTGTCTGTCTATCTTTCTATGTATATATCTTCCTTCCTCTTTCCTTCCCTTCCTCTCTCCTTTCCTTCCTCCGTTCCTGCTTCCCTCCCTTCCTCCCTCCCTCCCTTCCTTCCTCCCTTTCTCTCTCTCTTTCTTTCTTTTTCACTCTTTCTTTCTCTCTCTTTCATTCTTTCTCTCATTCTTTCTTTCTTTCTCTCTCTTTCTTTCTCTCTTCTTTCTTTCTTTCTTTCTTTCTTTCTTTCTTTCTATCTCTTCTTTCTTTTTCTCTTTCTTTCTGTCTCTTTCTTTTTTCTCTGTCTCTCTTTCTCTCTCTTTTTTTTCTCTCTTTCTCTTTTTTTCTCTCTCTCTTTATCTCTTTCTTTATCTTTCTATCTTTCTTTTTTCTCACTCTCTTTCTCTCTTTCTTTCTCTTCTTTCTTTTTCACTCTCTCTTTCTTTCTCTTCTTTCTTTTTCGCTCTTTCTTTCTCGCTCTCTTTCTCTCTATCTTTCTCTCTTTCTCTCTTTCTTTCTCTCTCTCTTTCTTTCTCTCTCTTTCTCTCTCTCTTTCTTTCTTTCTCTCTCTTTCTTTCTTTCTTTCTTTCTCTCTCTCTCTCTCTCTCTTTCTTTCTTTCTTTCTTTCTTTCTTTTTTCTTTCTTTCTTTCTTTCTTTCTTTCTTTCTTTCTTTCTTTCTTTCTTTCTTTCTTTCTTTCTTTCTTTCTTTCTTTCTTTCTTTCTTTCTTTCTTTCTTTCTTTCTTTCTTTCTTTCTTTCTTTCTTTCTTTCTTTCTTTCTTTCTTTCTTTCTTTCTTTCTTTCTTTCTTCTTTCTTTCTTTCCCTTTGCTTTTTCATTTGTACAATATCCTTAATAGTTTCCTCAGTATAAACGAGATCAAAGGTTCCAACAAGACTTACCATTTCCTGTTCTAAAGTGTCTTCCAACATAAACAGATCTCTCCTGATTCCAAACTCAATGCTATACCCTGCTACCTCTCTAACTGACTATGGAGACATGTTTTCACTCCCAGAAAGAGCCATCGTGGAAGAAGTGGTCTGTCAAAAATGAACCATTCTGTCTGCAGCTGACAGGCATGAAATGTGAAATCAGGCCCCTGTCCTACAGTGTTGCTTATAGTAAAAGCCGTCATATAGCTTGAAAGAAAGAAGAAAAGGACCCTGTCAGGGAAAGAGCCTCAGCCCTGACACAGTGGAGAGTGAAAGTGCTAAGATGATTGAGGATGGTGGGAAATGCTATAGTGGAGATCAGTGTTTTTTCCCCTTCTTTATTTCTCTCATTCTCTCTCTCTCTCTCTCTCTCTCTCTCTCTCTCTCTCTCTCTCTCTCTCTCTCTCTCTCTCTCTCTCTCTCTCTCTCTCTCTCTCTCTCTCTTGTTTTGTTTTTAAACTGCCCTTTGGATGTTTTGCACTATAAAAAACAGAAAGAAGAATAAAAGAAAGAAATCAATAAGACCAAACATTATGACAGTGAGTTTAATATAGCTCACCTTCCTGGAACAAGCCTCAGGGAGAGACAGGAGGATCATGTTAAGCTGAACTGGGCTCAGAACAGAAAAAAGATGGTTGAAGTGAGAGGGACTTACTCAGCAAAAGTATAGGAAAAAAACCCTAAACTTGAAATGAGACCCCTTCAGTTCAAATGAGGACTCTGCCAATCAATTAATAAACATTAACTGTACCTACTATGTGCCAGGCACTGTGTGCTAAGCACTGGAGATACAAAAAAAAAAAAAGGTGAAAGACATTGCATTCCCTATCCTCAAACCCTTATAATCTAATAATCTAATTTAATTTCTTTTCTGGGTAACAACATGAATCCATTAATGGACCTCATGTATGGGTAAAAGAGGTATTCTAATATTATCCAATCTACAAAAGTTTTTTTGGGAAATGTTTATTATTAATGACCAATTGAAAATTGCCCCAAATCACTAAAAATCAAAATCAAAATAAATCTGAGGTTTCATGTCATATTCCACAAAGTGAAAGGGATGGCTGAAGATAGAAACAGTTAATATTGGAAGGGCCACAGAAAGAGAGACACTAACACTTTGTTCATCATGCTAAAATTATTTTATCTCTTCTGGAAAGCAACTGAGAATTGTGCTTAAAAAGTGATTAAAATATTCTCACTTTCTAAACCGAAGATCCTACTGTTAGATATATTCACCAAAAAGGCTGAAATCAGAAACAATTGTATCATGAAGGAAAATATTCATAGCAGTCCTTTTTGTGGTAGAAATAAATGGAAATAAAGTCAATGCCTATTGATTGTGGAATGGGTAAGCAAATTGTGGTGTATGAGAATAATGAAATATCACCGTGTGGGAAGAAATAAATTTGAAACATTCAGAAAAGTACTGGGAAATTTGTATAAACTGATACAGAAGATGGTATGTTTTATTTTTAATTTAATTTCCAGTCCTGATTTTTAGCCCTTCTCTCTCTTTTTTCTTTTAACTTTCTGTATGATAAAATCCCTTTCAACTATAGAAATCTCTGTGTTAGATATTTTTATATACACTTAATAAGGTTTTGGGACTAAATACTGGACTATAGGTGTACTGAAATGATTTTGGGGAAAATAATACCCATTCAAATCAGAGCTGTACTATGAACTTGGTTGTAACGAGAATAACCTGAGACCACAAGCAATAATTATCACTACTTAAGGTCAGCTGGAATAAACTTGAGCATAGAATTATAGTGAGAATAGAGTTTTAAAGATTTTTTTTTAAAACCATGGCAACATTTTACTTTAACAGATTGTGAAAAGTAAAAAAGGAGATCATGGTGTCATGGGAAAAACCATCAGCAAAATAAGACCATTAGGCTCAGCTCTGCCATGAACTCATTGTAAGACATTAAGGAAATCACCTCTCTCTGAGACTTAGCTTCCTTATCTATTAAATTGAAGGGATTGGACTAGATCAAAAGTCCCCAAAGTGTGTGTATGTGTGATGGACCCTTTGTCAAGTTAGTGAAATTTGTATATTCTTTTTCAGAACGATGTTTTAAATGCATAAAACTAAATTCAGAGAACTACAAAGAAAAGCCATTTTATTGAGATACCATTGTAGAAATATTGGTAAATATTAAAAAAAAAAGTTCATGGATCCAAATACAGAAGTCTAAAGTGCCTTAGAAGTTTTATTTAGCATAGACATGTCATTGTAAGTTGCTTTATAGCTCTATTAAAATTAAAATTTTAAAAATTGATTTGAAGGGACAGAGAAGTTTGGGACATGCCCTATTTCTTATCTCATGGAGGTGGGGAGGGGGATTACTTGGTAATTAACACCCCAGAGAGAATCAGCTATCTCTAGGAAATAGGCCTGTCTCCATAAGCAAGAGATTAGTAACGTTTTTGTGTCAATAGGTTCTTACTGTCTATCCAGGACCAACTACATTTTTGGAACTTCTTCAATAACAGGTGGCTTCCTTACCTTTCATGTATCAACTATTAACTTCTCTATCACTGTCTGTTATTTAATTTTTGTTTGTCTTGCTATTGTTTTCTGTCTTATATTTGTCTCTGCCTCTCTGTTCAAGTATGAAATGATGAGGGCTGGCACCAGGATGAAACACTATTAGAGGAGAAAAGGGGACAAATTCAAGAGATTTTGCACAGCCTTGATTAGAGATTGGATATAAGAGCTGAGAGAAAGTATGGAGTATAGAACGACTCCTGATAGTACAAGAATGGTGTTGCCCTCTATAATAATGAGAAAAGAATATGAGAAGAGTTGAAGGATAGGGGAGAGGATAATGAGTTTTGTTTCGGACATGTTGAATTTAAAATATCTACTGCACATACAGTTTGAAATCTCTAGAAGCCCACAGGAGTGGCAAAATTGGAAGTCTCAGTTCCCAGAAGACAGTGGGCATTCATTAAGAGTTTTGGTCATGTCACTCTGCAATTCTATTGAATCTCTAAGGTGCTATTTATTCACCTTTAACTAAAGGTGTAAAACAGCTCATACAGGAAGAATATTTCCATATTTTGGGGTCTCTAATGAAACTCATCTGCATCACCATGCAAAAATACCTGAGTTTTTAGAAATTTCTATCATGTGTTGAATCTACAAACCTAGCCTTAATTCTCACACAGTAATTTTCTTAGAGAGACTAAAAAAAATTCATTTTTTATTAATTATAGTTTTTTTTAATTTACCAGATATATGCATGGGTAATTTTACAGCATTGACAATTGCTAAACCTTTTGTTCTAATTTTTCCCCTCCTTCCCCCCCACCCCAGATGGCAGGTTGAGCAATACATGTTAAATATGTTAAAGTATAAATTAAATACAAAATATGTATACATGTCCAAACAATTATTTTGCTGTACAAAAAGAATCGGACTTTGAAATAGTGTACAATTAGCCTGTGAAGGAAATCCAAAATGTAGGCGGACAAAAATAGAGGGATTGGGAATTCCATGTAGTGGTTCATAGTCATCTTCCAGAGTTCTTTAGCTGGATGTAGCTGGTTCAGTTCATTACTGCTCTATTGGAACTGATTTGGTTCATCTCATTGTTGAAGAGGGCCACATCCATCAGAATTGGTCATCATACAGTATCTTTGTTGAAGTGTACAATGATCTCCTGATTCTGCTCATTTCACTCAGTATCAGTTCATGTAAGTCTCTACAGGCCTTTCTGAAATCATCCTGTTGGTCATTTCTTGCAGAACAATAGTAAAGAAATGTCCTTTTAAAACACTATACAAGTTGATTTGTTGTTCATTCACATCCTACTCTTTGTGACCTCATTTGGGCTTTCTTGGTAAAGAAACCAGAGTACTTTGACATTTTTTTTCCTCCAGCTCATTTTACATATAGAAGAAACTGCGGCAAATAAAGTTAAGAGTTTTCTCAGCATCACATACCTAGAAAGTGTCTGAAGCTAGTTTTGAAATTAGAAAGATGAATCTTCCCAACTCCAGGCCTGATGTTCTATCCACTCTGCAACCTAGCTACCACTATAAGGAGGTATCCTTTTCTAATTCCACATTGGTTTATGCATTATAATCATAGAGTTCTTTGCTTGTATTTCATTTCCAAGATTGTATATTCAAGAAGATCTGGATTTCCTACTTATCTTTTGATTTATGGATTCCTAAAATTTTCTTCCTAAAATTCTCAGTTTTTTATGTTTCCCCATGGGTAGCTGGTCAGTTATTTAGATATTTAAATTATTTCGACTTCTTTCTGAAAAATTTCAAAGAGAAAGCTTTCAAAGAGATGCACAACTCCCCCCTTAAAGATGTTTACTTCTTTTAGATAAAAAAGATTTCCAATTTCATTTGTAACAATCAAAAAAAGTCTCAATTTAAACAATGCTTTAAGGCTTGTGATATATTATTCCATTTGATCCTAACAAGAATTCTATGAGTTAAGTGCTATTATTCCTATGTTACAGATAAGGAAACTCATTCTATGAGAGGGTGAGTGACCCACTCAGGGTCACACAGGTAAGACATATTTAATTGAAGATTTAAAATCAGGTCTTTTAGACTAAAAGTCCGGTTTCTTGTGATATCTAGCTGACAACTGTGAAGTGTGTGCCTTTCTCTCCCGTCATGTCAAAGCTGCCAAATTGTAATCTTAGTCAAATTTCTTGAATATTAAATACGGAAGGGACTTTACCTAGATTGTTAAAACTAGAGGGAATCTTAGAGATTATCTCAGCCTACCTGATTATTTTATAGATATAAAAATTGAGAGCTAAAGAAGGGGATGTCACTAGCCAAATGTGTTCCTATCAGAGCTCAGAGGAGAACTGAAATCTCCAGATACCTAATATAGGATATATTCTTTCCCTTTCCCAGCCTCTGTTCCTTCTATCTACTCGTTGAGAAGGCAAGAAAAGTCAAATCATTATAAAGCAGAATTTGAAGGTAGACACTCCTCATTCCTTTATTTTTTTTAAATCTAGCCAACTTACCTCACCAATCTTTTGGGGACAAACTCTCCAGAGATGTAGGCTTTGCACCTGGAATACTGAATCCCATAAAATAAATAAAAAATGGCACTTCACAAGAAGCTTATTGGAAACTATCCACACCTGGACTATTTGGGGAAACTTTTTTGCTCAATACAAACATATAGTTGTACTTAGGGAACTATTAACAAAGTAATAAACATGTACATCTGTCAAAAATAGCTCTTTTATAGGAAAAATGTTATTTTTAACAATAACTCAAAAAAGTTTTTTCTGGTTGGAATTGACAGCATATTGGCAAGAATCTTAATTTTAAGCTAGTGGGAATTGAAAGGGGGGGGTTGAAGAGAAATAAGGAGAAAGAGAGAGAGACACAATCACAAATAGAGGGAAAGAGAGACAGAAACAGAGACAAAGAGACACAGAAACAATGAGACAGAGACAGAAACAAAGAGAGAACTACAATAGGCCCAATATTTGATCCTCTGTTTCACTATAAAGACAAGTAGAAAGAGAAAGAATGGAAAAAAAAAGGAAACCGAGATTGCATTTGTTACAGAGATCCACATATTTGGAGGCAGTTGATGATATGAGGAAACATATAATAGCAACATTTGAAATGACAATAATTGTCCAAAGATTCATTGATATGTACTGCTATCAGTCATACTTAACAAATGCAGAAACATTTTAATAACCAGTTTTTTATACTCAACAAAGGTCATTATGGAATACAAAAACCAGCTACCTGAACAGTCTTTTATAAACATATATCAATTTTAGTTATATAGGAGAAGGGACACAATGGAATCTTACATAAAGAAGAAAAGGAATGTAAAGATTTATATGTTCAAGAACACAATTGATATGCACTAGACAAAATTATAATCTGGTCAATAAAAATTGGGGTTTAAAGATTATTAAAAGAAGACTGTATCTAGTCACTTGAGATACTCATCTTAGAGGCAATGAATCTGAACCAGAAATTCTTTTCTCACTAACCAGTTAATCACCTGAGCTAAAGTGATGTCAGTTAAATTATGCATGTTCTAGCTAGAGATGTGATTTGCCATTCCAAGAAAATATCAGTAATTGACAAAAACTAGTAAAATTCTCATATGACAGCAGACAATGTTTCTTAATGGCCTTCTTCATGCTGTCTTTCCCATTTTGACATGGTTTCCAGTTCCTATTTTGGGATCTCAGGTTCTAAATGGTGAGAATTTTCCATAGTTTATATAGACCCACCATTACTAATATCCTTTCATCTTCATACCACATTTCTACTTATATAGTCTCTCTCTCTCTCTCTCTCTCTCTCTCTCTCTCTCTCTCTCTCTCTCTCTCTCTCTCTCTCTCTCTCATCTGGTATTCACCAACCCTTCAATCACTTTCCACCTCTAATTTTGGGGAAGGGAATCCAATTGGCATTGCCTTTTCTAGATAGATCTTTTCTCTGTATTCCACTCCCAATTTCAGGGACTTCCTAGTAAAGAACATATCCATTATGGCCATTATTTCCATATACACACTGTCTTTTTTTTTGTTAGAATGCAATAAAAGCAATAGCAGCCTTCTGGATTTTAATCACCACTGCCATTCCTGGAAAGGTTACATCACTTAGTCTCTCTATGGTTCTGTCCACCATTCCTGTGATTTCCTAGTGTAGACAACTTTTTTATTTTTTATTTTTTGGTTTTCTACCACTAGATTCTATTTATTGCATATTTTTTTAAATGTAAGTTCATTGAGAGCAAAAACTATCTTTATATCTGAATTTCTGTGCCTAGCATTAAGCATGAAACCTGGCACAAAATAAATGCTGAATACATATTAGCTTCTTCCATTCATTCATTTTGTGGGAGAGCTTACTGAAAGGAGTATTACATTATGAATTAGGATCTGATTCCTGAAACTTTCTAACAACTACTCTTAATTCTGGCCTCCAGGGACAAGCAAATCAAGTCAAGCACTTGTTCACCTTGATAGCCCTCTAAATAATTGAAGACTATGATCATGTTCCTGCTAAGCCTTAGGAGCATAAGATTTTAAAGTCTCAAGATCCCTTAGAAGTTATCTTGTAAAAACCCCATCATTTTATAGATAAGAAACTGGAATCAGAGTTTTATATGAATTTGAGCCTAGTTCTTCTGTTCTAAGTCTAGTTCTTTTTGTTCTTTTTGCATTGCATAACAATTCTCTGGTGCAATTTTTAATCCAATACATAATTCCTATGCTTTAAATCAATTTCATTCAATATAATAAATATGTATTAAGTATTAAGTGCCCACTGTATACTTGGCACTATACTTAGTGCTGGGGATACCAACAAGGGGGAGAGAAGCAATTCCTGACCTCAAGTAGCTTAAGAAATCTAATGGATAAGACAACAGATAAAAGGAAATTGAAAAGCGAAGGTGAACCACTTGGGCTGCCCACATTATTATGGAGTTGAAGCCAAGCTGCTGATGGATATTGGAGTTAGTAGAAAAGAAAGAACTTGGGAGGAGTTTAGCATTCTGATATTCAGCCTTTTAGTCAGAAAGGAGAGCTATCTGAGGGTGAGTTGAGTAATGAAAAGTGCTTAAATCTGAGCCATTCTTTATGATGATGAGATTTCAGATCTTTTTGTGTGGGAGAGCATGTTGTTTTCTATAGTCAAGAGCTATAAACAGAGCTGCTGATGGAGAATGGAGGCACATTTGTACCTCATTATGGACATATTATCCAAGTCCTCTTGAGCTTATGGTGATTCTCTTCATGATATTCTGCACACTGCCAATTCTATCCATTTCATTATTATTATTGATGACAGGAAAATCTTTACATTTTACAAAAGGGAGCTATCAATACCTAATTCTGGAAAGCAGGATCTTCATTTATTCATTGATTCATTCATTCACTGAATCACTATTCTTAAGCTGCAGTAATTGACAAATAGTGTACTCAAAATTTAAATGAAAAAAATCCCTGCCCTCATGGAGTCATACATCTAATAGCATATATGTATGTATGTATGTGTGTATGTATATATCTGTATTTATTTGTCTTTCTATAGACACACACATATAAACACATACAAATACAAAAATACTTATGTGAAGGTATATTTATGTATATAATATATATAAATTCACAGCTATATCTCTATCTCTACCTATCTATCATTCTATCCTTCTGAAGCCAATTCCATTTCTCTAAATGATACAGTTAGAGTTTATAAACGTGATACAGAAATTAGAAAGAAGAAGGAAGATGAAAAGCTATGACTGGGATTAATGAAACACAATCACTTTGGTACATAATTGGTCATTAATTTATACTCAATGGGTATTTAGATTTTTTACTTAGCTTGTAACATGATATTTACTTAGCTTGTAAGAATATACAGTTCACAAATTGGATATTCAGTTACTAAATATTGATTAGTATTTCTAACACTCAGCATAATAGATGTTTAATAAATCATATTATAAATCATCTTCTAAAATGTTAATTAACTTGTTAAACAGTGCTGAAAGTTAAAAGTTACCAACAACCTAATTATGGTATTGTTGAGGCAGTTTACAGTTAATTATGGACTATTCTTATATACTTGACAAACCACAAAATGCTTTCTCTTAATAATCAATTGATATTAAATTAGCTCAAATTAGTTTTGTTTTTATTTTATTAAATCTGCATTACATTTCTGCAATGAACTGAGAGATACAATAAAAATAGTTCCCAGTCGTTCTCCAGATGTTGATCACCAAATATCTAAATGGGTAATTAATAAAAACACTTTACAAATTAATAAAACACTGATAACTTTAACTATAGAAATTAAAGTTATCAGTGTTTTATTAATTTGTAAAGTGTTTTTACAGTTGCAGTTGCAAGCCATTTTCCTCACTGTGAGCTTGTGAAAGGGTAAATAATTTTATCTTCCCAATTTTACAGATGAAGAAATTGAGACTTCTCAGTTTTGGAACCATAGCATGATGAAATGAGTGAACCAGGGAGGTAATGAAATGGGTTTAAATCATAGCTCTTTTACTTCTGTAAGATAACTCCTTAGTCCTCACTTTCCCCATCTGTAAAATGAGAGGTTTGGACTAGATGTTCATTGAGACTCCTCCATTCTGTAACTTGATTCTATGATTGAAAGACTAATTAATAAACATATTTATAAATTCTAATTTTTTGCAAAAATCCTGCTAGGTAACTAGAGCTACAAACTCCATCCACTACTCAAAATTCCAAGTTGATCTTTCTGAGGTTTGGGTCTGACTATAGTACCTTTCTCCCATTAAAGAGCTTCAGTGGCTCCCTATTAGCTCCAGGAGGATGTAAATTTTTCTGTTAGTCCTCATTTAAAGCTCTTTATAAATCAGGACCTTTCTTTCCTTTCTAACCACATACCTTACTCCTATGCAGATAATCTGTGATTCAGTAGCATTGACTTCCTGGCTGTTCCTTGAACACTCCACCCATCAATGTGCCATTGAATTATCTGTTTCCTGGACCTAAAACACTCTGTCCATCAACCTTTAACTTTTAATAAATAAATTCCTCCTTCCACAAGAGGTTTTCTAATCCTAGCTGCTAATAACTTCCTCCTTCATATCAACTTCCAACTTCCATCTTTTCTGTGTTTCTCTCTCTCTCTCTCTCTCTCTCTCTCTCTCTCTCTCTCTCTCTCTCTCTCTCTCTTTATATATATACACACACACACACACACACACACACACACATATATAAAGATAATTACATGTTCATAGATATACAGATGTGTTAGGATTACTAGGTGAGAACTCAGGTTGTCCAGACAATACACAGATGTATGTATTTCTATTCATCTATCCATTTATCATCTCTATCTATGCAGTTATTTTTCTTTTACTTTGTCCTTCCTAGTAGAATGAATGATTCTTTGATTGAAGTGTTTTTGCCTTTATCTCCCTAGTACTTAATATAATGTTTAGCACACATAAATGTTTGAAGATAGAGAAGTGCAAGTATTATTGGGCTCATTTCATTGAAGAGGAAATAGACTTATGGATGTAAATGACTAGTCTAATGTTAGTATCAGAACTGATGCTCAGATTCAAACCTCCTAACTGGGAAATCCATGAGTCTTTCCACCAAATCACACATTAACTTTCAAAATTAACTTAATTGCAGAACCTTTAAAAGAAATCCAAGCACTTTCTTCAGCTTGATATATTTTGCATCCTGTGTTTTAATTAGGAATTAAAAGTTCTTTCTTGCCTTTGAAATTCTGTTTTCTTGTGGCTGGATTTCCTCTGGCAAGAGCATTGTATCACTCACAACATCTTCAAAGGATGCCATGTAGAGGTTGAAGTACAAGAGGCCACCCGGAAGGGCATATGGTCCCCAGCTGTTTTTCTATAATGTGGTGATGGTAAACAGGTAGACAGTACAGGAAGGGAAAGTCATACAAAGACAAATAGACAGGCTTTTATGTAGGTGTCTGAAGTAGCAATGAAATTACATAGATTCTGGTCTTGCCAAAGCTTAATTTGTCCAAAGAGAATTTTCCTGATCAAAGAATTAGAACAGGAAGGAATCTGAAAAATCATCTAGTCCTTCCTCATTTTACAGATGTGCAAACATGCTCATAGTAAAGGGTGGAGGGCCAAACTTAGTCCCCTAACTATAAATCACATGCATTAATTATGCTACAAGTGATGATACTTTTCCTGAGTTAGAAAGACTATGAGACTTGGAATCAACATATATACTTTGAAATTCCACTTCTATTAGTTAATATAGGAATGACTTAAAAAGTCACTTTTTTCCAGGTCTCAGTTTCCTCCTCTACAAAAATGAACATTATAATATTTGTATATCTCACATGGTTCTTATAAACCTTGAAGAGCTCTAGAAATTTGTTCATATTGTCACAGCTTTAGAGCTGATCATTGAGTCTAACCCAGCAATTTTAAAAATGAGGAAACTAAGGTCCACAAGTGGTTAGGTAGTGATTGGTCCTAGTTATTAAGGTAGAATTTAAACTTAAATCTTCTCCAGCTCAGTGCTCTATACACTGTGTTAAAAGCTGCCTTTAAGAGAATGAGGCTTGCATTCAGGTTTTGAAATTCAATAGATACATGATCAAAGAGTTTCACTTAACCTCTGTGAAATACAGTTTATATTTTGCTCAACCTCCATTAGATGAATAGTACTTGGTAAGCTTACCTAACAGGTTTGTTGTAAAGAAAAACTTCCTGTTGTAAGGAAAATGTCCTAACCTTTCAGGTAGTATATCAATATGAGTAATTCAGTCAGTTCCCTTTTATTAAGCACCAACTATGTGCCAAAAATTATGTTAAATCTTTGTGGCAAGGAGAGAATGTGAAGTGACAAACCTAGATCTCATTCTTAGACTGAAGGTTTCCCACCTATATCACACTGAACTCTCACCTTCAATCCCACGTTAGCTCAGTAGGAGATGTTCAAGATTGGAAGTTTCTCTTTTAGCACAATAAAAACTTAAGAAAAAAATTAAGAGGAAAAGCAATAGGGGTCAAATGGCTAGCAAGTGTGTAAGGCCAGATTGGAATTCCAGGGTGCTCTATTCACTAAGCCAACTAACTGTCCCTGTTAACAAACATTTAAGCATCTAACACACATTAAGCACAAGAGCTAATAGGACAAAAGCACAATACTTCCTTGACCTGAAAGAAAATGATTCCCTATTGAAGGGAAGCAAAATCTATTCAAATAAATATAACCAAAGGGACATTGAAGAGGGAAATAATACAAATAAGGGGAATTATTTGGGAAGGAGAGGGAGTATCTATAAGAAAGTCCATGAAATTGATGGCACCTAGGTTGATTTTTGAAAAATGAGGAAAATTCAGAGATGCAGAAAGCATAGATAGGATCATGGATTCAGAACTTGGGAGGGACTTTAGGAGGTCAAGTACAATGACCTCATTTTACAGATAAGAAAATTAAAAATCTCTAAGCTTTCCCAGCAACATACAACTAGTAAATATTTTTAAAAAGATTCAACTTAAGTCTTCCTGACTCAAGTCCACTGCACCACTCAGCTGAAGAGTAATAGATGAGATTAGAATATAAACTTTTTAGAGGAGAACCCCCCCATTCTTTGCCTTTGTATTTCCAAAAGCTAAAACAAGACCTGATGCAAAGTAGACATATAAGAAATGGCTATTGGTTGATTGATTTTTGATAAAGAATAAGCTATTGTAGACATTTTATAAAGCAAATTTTACCTTTTTATATTTATCTATATGTGTGTGGAAGGGAACGGGAAACATAAGGCTGGGGAAAATGGCTTATAATCAATCTAGTTATAGGTTAAATGTTTCTGTTGATGCAGTCTCAGAATTGTTTAGCTCTCTTGTGGATTTTACTCAGAGTCTTCTATATCATTATGGCTGAAGTGCCCCGGGGGGACCTCATTGACATGTGCAGATGAGTTTGGATTCTTGAAGACTGTGTTCATGGATCATGCACTCTGACAGGAATTATTAACCCTCAAAGGTTGGAGGACCTGGGCAAAGTCCACAGTGGTCTGGGCCTAGGTCAGTACTGCCTTCTTTGATCTCCATTGGAATGTTAAGGTCCACTGTTAAATTACATGTATAGAAACCTGACAAAGAGCACACAATCCAAAAAGATATTAAAAATTAAGATATGGCAGCAGCAGAATGAGCCTCAAATAGTCCCTGTGGATACATTTTTCTTCAGTCATTAAAGGGAAAATGACTGTGCTCTTTACTTAGCCTGAGTGCTGATCTTGATTACTTTCCTAATATGCTACAAGAAAATGAGACTGTGAAGCAATTTGAGGACACAACCTTTAATGCAACATTTTCTTAATTACATATTTTTCAACTGATTGCTGATGTTTTTTAAAAAATACCTTATCAAATTTGCAGATGACACGAGCCTGGGAGCTTTAGGTATCACTTTGAATGACAGAAATAGTAATAAAAAAGACCTTGACAAGGTAGAATCATGGACTAAATCTAACAAAAAAATCATTAATATTAATAGTAATAGCTTGATAACAGTCCACATAAACAGATACTCAACGTGCAAAATAAAGAATAAAATATCACTTATATCCTTAGCATTTAACAATATAAAACCAGATGATTTAAGCATCCAAAAGCACAAAAAGGTTTTCTGTTTTTTTTTTTTTCTCCCAAGTCTGTCTCAAGATTTTCTGCATGTAGCATGTGTATTTATAAGAAGTTTAGTAAAGATAAATATCCAATCCTTGACAGAGGTTAAAAAAATCAACTACATGTATAGGATGGGGAAGATATAGTTACATAATGGTTTGTATGAACAAAGTTTAAGGATATTAGTGGGTGCCAAGACCATTATGAGTGATCAAAACAATATGGCAGCACAAAAAACTAATGGAATGTACATTGCTTTAACATTATTAATGTCAGTCATTTTCAAAGTAAGTTAGAGTATATATATATATATATATATATATATATATATATATACATACACATATATGTATATATATATATATATATATGTATATATATATATATATATATATATATATATATATATATATATATATATATATATAAACTAACTTCTTAAACAGTCTTCACAATTTGCTATATTCAAAGAGGTTGCTAGATGGTTGGTACAGTGTATTCACTGTTCAGGAACTGAACTCAGGATTACTCATCTTTGTGATTTCAAATCTGGCTTCAGACACTTTCCAAATGGTGTGACCCTAGGCAAGTCACTTAACCCTGTTTGTCTCAGTTTTCTCTTCTGTAAAATGAGCTGGAGAAGGAAATTAAAAAAAAAAACACTTGAGTATCTTTGCCAAAAAGAACCCCCCCCCTCCAAAAAAAAAGACCCAAACATACAAACAAAAAATCCAAATGAGGTCATGAAAAGTTATTGATGGCTGAAAGGACAGGACAACAGCTACAGCAATACTCAAATAATTTCACATCAGGAGAAAAGTTTTCTAGTGAGTAACCTTTAGAGAATCATAAAAGTTCAGAAATCAAGAGTTCATGTTCCTTGTTGCAATCTATGTTGTCAGGTGGTATCTAGAGGGAAATGGAAAAGTTGTGACATATCTATTGATTCTTACCCAGAACCAATGCTTAGACACAATTAGATGTCTAATCTGAGGAAAAACAAACAAGGGGGAAGTGAAGAGGACATTGAAGGGATTTAAATAACTAAAAGGCTGTCATGAGAAAAAGAGGCAAGATTTTTGTTTGGTCCCAAGAAGTGAACAATGAAGAATGGATAGTTTTATTAAAAGCTATTTTGGCTTAAAAAAGAATATTATAGTAATTTCAGTAATTTTCAGTCATGTTTAATTCTCTATGACTCCATTACCCCATTTGGGGTTTTCTTGGTAAAGACAGGTTTGTCATTTCCTTCCCCTATCCATTTGACAGATGAGGAAACTGAGGCAAACAGGATTAAGTAACTTTCTCAGGACTATATAGCAGTAATTGTTTGGGACCGGATTTCAGTTCCACTGTATTCAAATAATTAGAGCAAAATGCAGTGAATTCCTTGTCACCATAAGTGTCTATACAAAGAGCTTTGATACCTGTCAGAAAAGTTGGAAAGATAATTCCTGTTTAACTAGTGATTAGATTGAGTGAACTCTGAAGTCACTCTAAGCTCTAAATTTCTATCTAAATTAGAGTGATATAATACCCCAAAGAGAAGTGTTAAATCATGATAGATTCTTAATAGATATACCTGGTAGTTATAAAAAGTGATATATAAACATCTTAAATATAAAACAAAAAAAAAATCCTCATCTTTTTTTGTTAAGAACAATAACAATTTTTGGTCTGAATCTGTGATTTTATTTGTATGAGGAATTCCCACCATAGTACTTCCATCTACCACTGGAAATCATCAACTCCCTCTACTATAATACACTTTGAGATAAATTGCCATGATAACCAGGAAAACTTAAGTGACTTGGTCAGGGTCACATAGTCAGTAAGTGTCAAAAGTTGGATTGGAACTCTTGTCTTCCTAAGTCCAAGTATTTTTGTATATCCATCATCCTGAGGTTTCCAAGGTTTCAGGAAGACTGGCACTTCTGGGTTAAGGACTGCCAAGGCCTTTTTGGGGCTGTTCATCCATCATTGGTGTCCACCTACCATCCATCTCTTACCTGTAGCATGCACAGTGATCAGAGCTCAGAAAAACAGTCTCCGCTGATGAGATTAACCAGGTTAAAAGTTGTCAGTGAATTAGTGGGTGACTACCCCAACTATGTAAAGACTTCCCCCAGGAGAACAGGTGACTCAGAAACAACTTGTTCTAGCAGCCTTGAAGGCAGATAAAACAGTGTCTGTGGAGCATTTGGAGCTAGATTAGACGTTGTAGATGCCAAAGTCATCTACTGCATTCTAAGTTTTGCCTTGCCACTGGACTTTGATGACTCTGGAAGAAAGAGGGAGCCTGACAAGTTTATGGACCTCTTCTTCACTTAAATCCAATTAATATTCAAGTCAAAAGTTATCACCTGTCCCATTTTGCATTTTACTATTTTATCATTTTATTCCTATGTCATACTCCTGTGGAGCAGGCAAGTGATAAAGTGGATACCCCTAGGAGCTGTAGGTTCAATCCTGCACAAAGATAGCCCAGGGCATAGGGACAACTCACTGGACTAAAAGAACAGATAGATTTAGTAGCCCCCTGAGTATCTGAGCAGGCTTTTTAAAAATCAGAGCTGCTCACTCCCTGGTGTGAATGCAGGCCTAGAAAAGGTGCTTTTAAAATTGTCTGCTTCACCTAACCTAATCCTGGTCTGTTTACCACAGCAGGTAAGGATCCTACCGTATGATCAACACACACACACACACACACACACACACACACACACACACACACACACAGGAACACACAAATAAAAACCTTCTGCAAAAATGATTCTACTCATCATAATGTGGGCCCACTTTTGGACAACATGAAATCCTGTAGAACTGAAAAATGAACAGTTCTTGTTGTGAGAGCAGGTATATATCCAAATAGCATCTCTGAGATAAACAGGACTGGCCAATGAAGGCCTGTTTACCATAGTCAGACCTGGATACACTTTTCTCTGGAATGGTCGTTGTGATGAGGAACACTGGGAAGCTGGCATGGGTTTTGCAATCAAGTCCAATCTGGTCAATAAGCAAAAGGAGTGAACAGGTTCGTGATGCTTGCAGGAAAGTGTCATACTATCATCATCAATATATATGCTTCCACCATGAAAAGTCCCACTGAGATCAAAGACAAAATTATGAAGACCTTCATATGAAGACCTGTCACTTTGCCAAAAGACGACAGATTTGTAATCCTGATTAACTTGAAAACCAGAATAGCTACAAACTATCAGAATGATAAGGATTCATTAAGAGGAATGGACTTGAACAGGAATGGCCACTTACTATAGGGGACTTCTCATCTCATGCTTTTTTAGCATGCATTCAGCAATGTACAAGGACAAAAACACTTATCAAGGACAGCTACCACACTGAATGCAAACTTGAAAATCCTACAAGCTAAGACTAAAGAGGAAGGAAATTTAGTGCACAATGTTTTCTTCTCAGATATGCACTCAGTGAAGCCTCTGAAGCTGAGATTTTCTGTTGCTCATGATAATTTTGGCTTAATAATTAACTTCAAGAAAACAGAAGTTCTTGGAAACTGAATGGATGCCTATCAGTTAGGGACTGGCTGAATAAGTTATCGTATATGGATATAATGGAACATTATTTTTCTATAAGAAATGATCCGCAGGATGATTTCAGAGAGGCCTGGAGAGACTTATGTGAACTGATGCCAAATGAAGTTAGTAGAACCAAAAGAAGACAATAACAAGATTATGTGATGATCAACTATGATGGACTCAGCTCTTTTCAGCAGTGAGGTGATTCAGGCCTATTCCAATAGATTTGTGATGGAGAGAGCCATCTGTGTCCAGAATGAGAACTGTGGGAATTCAATGTAGATCTCAATATAGTATTTTTACCTTTTTTGTTGTTGTTTGCTTCCTTGTTTTTTTCTTTCTCATTTTTCCCTTTGTGATCTGATTTTTCTCGTGCAGCATGACAAATATGGAAATATGTTTAGAAGAACTACACATGTTTAACCTAAATTGGATTATTTGCTGTTTAGGGGAGAGGATAGGGAGGAAGGAATAGAAAAAAAAATGGAACACAATAATTTTCAAGGGTGAATGTTGAAAACTATATGTGTATTTTGAATATATATATATATATATTTATATATATTTATATATGATGAGATTGACATACATTGCCAGAGCTAACACAGTGTAGGGGAGTTGCTGAAAGAAGAAAGTGTGACAGAGAAAAAAACATTAAGACTGCCTATCAAAACTGAAGGACTACAGAGCTGTTTTGCTGACTTTACTGTTCGATATCTGTGAAAGCTGGACAGATATCAGCACCATGCCAGGAAATTGAATCACTTCCATTGGAATTGTCTTAGGAAGATGCTGAAGATCACCTAGCAAGATAAGGTACCAGTCACTGAGTTTCTTTAATGAGCTAAACAGCCAAGCATTTAAACCCCACTGCAGAGAGCATAACTCAAATGATCTGGCTAGGTTGTTCAAATGTTAAACATATGTTTGCCTAAAAGACTACAGGAATTCACACAAGGCAAGTGCTCACAGGAAAGTAAAAAAAAAGTGTTATGAGATCTTTCTGAACTTTCATGAGGCATGGAAGACACTGGTACAGGAACACCCAGCATGGTGTATCCTCATCAAAAAAGGCAAGGTGCTCTATGAGCAAACAGAATTGCAGTAGCTTAAGAGAAACAAAAGAAGCACTAATGTGGAGATAACAACTCAAAATGATCATTTGGACATGGTCTGGGAGAGATCCTTCTGATTTGGTTTGGTTAGATCAACCACAGGATGATTTTTTTGGTCATCTTGGAAATAAAGAACCATATTCTATCCTTTATTGCCCCCAATGAAGTAATTTAATAAACATTTATTAAGCCCCTATTATGTGACAGATATTGTGCTAAGCACGAGGGATACAAAAAGAGGCAAGGAGTCCCTGCTCTCAATGAACTCCTAATTTAATGATTGCACTATAATGATGCATAATTATTGTTAATTATTATAGATATATTATTATTTATTACTAATTATCTTAAGTCTTATTACAGAATTATAATAATAATTAGTGTTTATATAGTGCTTTGATGGAAGCTAAGATTGAACTTGTGAGGAGACTTCAATCCTTAGAGTTTTTATCTAACTTTGGAGATTTAAATGCAACTCTGGGACTGATAACTACTCTTTCCATGATGTTTTCTTTATAAATCTCTAGTTTTTTTTTTTTACTGGTAACATGTAACAATTAAAGAACTTTCTTAGGATAGTGGTAGGAATGCCAATTTCATAACCTGAAGCTTCATCCTCTTATGGGGAATCTGTAATTTGGGGATAGATGATAGTACTATTGATTAAATAACCAGAGACCAACAAGAGAGCTCATTAATGGTTCATTTGCAATTTGTAAGGATATTCTAATTGAGTATTGTAGAGATCTGAACTACTTAACATTTTCATCAATGATTTGGATTAAAATGTAAATCACATGCTAATAAAATTTGGAGATGATGCATAACTGGGAGAGATGACCAACCATTGGATGATTGTCTGATTCAAGATTCAGAAAAGTCTTAACAGGCTAGAATATTGGACCATATTTAATAAGATTAAATATAATTGGAATCAATCCTACAAGACTTCAGGATATCAATTTCAATAATAGGTTATGGGAAAGGCATTCCTATCAAGCAGCATGTCCAATGAGTTTAATAATAATAAGGATGATGATGATAATTAAAACTTGTAAGGTACTTTAAGATTTGCAACTTTAGAAATCATTTTAGACTCACAACAACACTGGGAATTAGGCTGGTGATTAATAAATATTTACTAAGCACCAACTGACCAGTAAGGTGGCACAGTAGAGTACTGATCCTGACATCAAGAGGCCCTCAGTTCAAATTTAGCTTAGGCATTTATTAGCTGCTTGATCCTGGCAATTCACTTAACTTGGTCTACCTCATTTCCTCATCTTTAAATGAGTTGGAAAAGGAAGTGACTAACCACTGCAAGTAATTGCTAAGAAATCCCCAAGTAGGGTCACAGAAAACTGAATATGACTGCAATCATTTGATAACAATAAAAGCACCTACTATGTGCTAGGTGCCTTGCTAAATGGTGGGTGCTGTTATTACTCTGGTTTTTTCAGAGGACAAAATTGAGGTAGGCAGAGGATAAAGCTGAGTGTACTGGAAGCTTAATTTAACTTCTTAGTATAGTTCTTGGCACATTACCCATGCCTAATAAATGCTTTTCATCTCCTCATTCAGTTTGAGTCAATAGTTTGACATGCCAGCCAAAAAAGCTAATTCAATCGTAGGCTGCATTAAGGGATGCATAGTATCCAGGAATAAAGAAGCATCCAGAAAAATAAGAAGTGATCATCTTGTTGCACAATAATGGGATCAGAACATATTTGAAGTATTGTATTCGATTCTGGACACCATATTTTAAATAGGATATTGATAAGTTTGAAACTATTTTAACAAGGGTAACTAAAAATGTTAAAGCCTCACTATCATAGAGGGATATTTAGAAAACCTGAATTGAAATCCTGCCCCAATCACTAAGTCAAGTCAATTAACTTCTCAGCCTTTATGTCCTCATTTATAGAATGGAGATATTAGCATCGACCTCATGAGTTGTTTTGAAGAGTAAATCAGAAACATATGCAAAGTGCTTTGCATACTTTGAGTATTATATACATGCTAGCTAAAATCATTGCTATTTTTTTATCACCATCATCCTTGTGACACATTTATTAAGCATTTACTATATGTCTGGATGCGTGTTTATGGACTCTTTCTAACCTCCTGGAATATAAATGGACATGGCTTAGGGTGATTTGAGCTGAGGGTGAAGAAAGCATGACTGGAGCCCCTCTTGAAATGGTAATTAGGGCTTGGGGATCAGCAATAAAAAGAGCTTAGACTTGTCTTAGACTTAGACAAGATCATTGTCTAGAAATATTTGAGGGATTGTTATTGAAAAGAGATATTTGACTTATTCTTCTTGACCTCAGAAAGGGCCAAGAGTATGGATGAAAGTGCCAAAGTAACAGATTCAGCTTTAATGGAAAAAAAAGCAAACAAACAAACAAAAACTTCCTTCAAATTCATTTTCAGTTAAAATTCAATTTAAAATCCTACTGTGTTCAGGGACTCTGGTAAGCTCAGATAATACAAAAAGAGCAAAAGGCCATACTTGCCCTCAAGGAGCTTGTAGTGTAATGAAAGAGATAATATGCACACACACAAATATATATATATATATATATATATATATATATATATATATATATATATATATATATATAATCTCTGGGCTATTCTTATGTGGCAAGAGCTTCCTCTAGGAATAATGGGTTCTCCTTCAATAAAGGTTTTTAAGCAAAGGTTGGATAATCACTTGGTGGGTGTATCATTTTAATGGAGAATTTTGCCCAAGATAGTTTCCAAAAGATGGCTTCTGAGGATCTGAGGAATTTCCAAACTGATAGATGTAGAGGTGAAAGAAAACCCAGAACATAAAATGTATGAAGTTAAATGGAAATCATCCACTCTGATTCCCTTATTTAACAGATCAGGCTACTGAAATCCAGAAAAGCTCAATAGCTAACTCAGAGTAACCCAGCTAACAAGCACGTAATGCAACCAAGATTCAAATCCATGTTTTCTGTCTCCAAATTGTGTTCATTGAATTGAATCCACAGAGCTGTCTCTAAAAATAAATGCTTTATACATGTTCACTGAATGAATGGGTTGAATGAATGAGCAAAACATTAAAGCCCTTCCCTTCCTTTGTAAATAATGCCATTTACAATAAGCCTTGGAAACTCTTCCTTTCAAAGATGATTTCAAAAAGAAAAATAAATGGACTATTAAACATTTCTTTAACTCTAGGATTTTACCATAATTTCAATTATTTTCCAATAATTTCCTGAAATATAATTAACTTAAGAGATTCTATAGTTATGTGTGCAATGGATATTCTTGCAGCTATCAAGATGTGATGATGAGGGATGTGTGTGTGTGTGTGTGTGTGTGTGTGTGTGTGTGTGTGTGTGTGTGGGTGTGGGTGTGTGTGTGTATGTGTGTGTGTGTCCCAGACATAGTGCAAACAAAGATGGCTAGTCTTCCCAAAGAATCAGGCCAACGTTATCCAGCTGCTAATGTGGTGCTTAAAATAGTTTCTGGCCCATAAGTAGGTGCTTGATTTGTTTGTTGACTAATATCTGCCTTATTTCCTTCAACATCTATGGCTTCTAAAAAACAGTGCATCCTGCTGGCCTCAAATTAATCTTGCTAAATTGTAAAGCTATACTATCCCAGAAATACCTACATAATTCCAGCAAAAATAAAGATAAAAAGGGATTAATCTTAAAGTCTTTTATTTTGCCAATTGATATTAGATTTAATATTGTTCAGTCATTTCAGCTGTGTCTAAACTCTTCATGACCCATTTAGAATTTTCTTGGCAAAGGTACTAGGATGGTTTTCCATTTCCTTCTCCAGCTCATTTTACAGATGAGGAAACTGAGGCAAACAGGGTCAAATGACTTGCTCAGGATCACATAGATAGGAAGTATTTTAAACCAGATTTAAACTCATAAAGATGAGTCTTTCTGATTCCAGACTTAACACTCTGCACTGTGCTACCTATCTGCCTTTGAGATTAGATAATGTTTTTCAACTGCAAAATGCCAGTATGAGGGGCTGCATTAAACCACTCTCCTTGAATCATTGCATGAGTGACCTCTTTCTCTTTCACTCTCTCTCTGTATATATGAGAATGTAAGGACTCAGTAATTTGCGTACATTTTAGTTTTGAAATCCTATCATTCTAGTACAGCAATGGGTCAAAAAAAAATCAAATTTTTTTTTTCTGGTAAATCTGGTTCTTCTACTTCCTAAACTGGGTGATTTTGAATAAGGCAAATCCTTGTTCTAACCCTCAATCTCCTTGCCTTATTTGGAGGGAGGGGTTGAAACATACTGGATCAAACATTACCCAAATTACTGACTTTCCCAGGTCCTCAGTTTCCTGATTTACAAAAATGGAGTTGGACCAGATGATCTCAAATCTCTTTCTGTGATCAGATTGATATGAGTTGCCTCAATTTGCTAGAACCAGATGGCAGAATGTTTCTTTCAATTGTTAATATAATTTGTGTATGTGTACATAAAAAAGGACAATTTTCTATCTGATATTTATCATGTATTTAGAGCGGGAAGCATGAAGTCAGGAAATATGGCCTTTTAAATGATGGTCTGGTGGAATGGCTCAGTTTAGCTTATTGATTATGGAGTTAATGCTTCTCATTAGAATTGTTATTATCCATGAGGTAGATGAAGCAGGTTTCCTGACTCCTCCTCCTTTTTCTCTTCTTTTTTCCTCCTTCTTTTCCTCTTCCTCCTCTTCTTCCTCTCCCTCCCTGTCATCTTGCCCCCATGGGCAACCATTTGGACCTCTCAGAGATAAACCAAACACATTTTTAATATGGACAGGCAAACAGCCCCAGCCCATTTCTTCAACTCATGGCGACTGCATCTTTTCAGGGAGGGAGCAGCTGGGATCTAAATGGCTTCCTCCCCAGAAACAATGCATTGCTAGCTTTAAAATTTTCAGCAGGAAGAGCCTGCTTCATCATTTAGTCATGTCACATATTTATGGTGGTTGTGTTTTTCAGTGGTAGCTGAGAAACAGAAATGAAGGGAAATTGATGCACTGTATGTCTCGGTGCCAGTGAATATAAAGTAACGGCCAGACATAAAACTTGGAAACCACTGCCAATGAGAAGAGTGAAATCCCCTTTGACATACCCAACTTTAACATGAGAGCGATTCCTGACGCCAGGAGGAACAATAATACCGAGTATGATATTTATATAGTGTTGTAATCTGAACAGGGAAATGGCTTTTCCAGTGCATTCCACAGCTCTGACAAATTGGAAATTATCCAAAGGAACAGGACCATGATAGTAAGGGGGTGGGAGATCATGCCATACTCACTATGGAAGGATCAATTAAAAGAATCTGCAAAGAGAAAAAATGGGAGTTGTCAGTAGTTTGGGGGAAGATTGAAGGTGGTTGGTGATAAGTACCTTCAGATAATTGAAGTCTTGTCATGAAAAATAAAATTTAGATTTATTCTGCTTAGTTCTAGTGAAATAAACTAAAATAAATGGTTAGAAAATGTACAAAGCTATGGTTCTGCTGAAATGGAAGTCCATATTTGCAAAAAACTTATCATTATATATGTGAAAAGCCAATAGCCTCCTAAGTAATTAGTGAGCTCCCACTCAAAGAGGTGTTCAAAGAGATGCTGAATGATCACTTAGAATGGACAATGATAATGACTTTCTTTGATAGAGGGGAGCTCTATCCTGGGAGGTAACTGTTTCTATTATCAATAGGGACACTTAGAAATGGGGTTTAGAGAATTGAAAAGCCTTGACCACAATACTTATTGAGAGGTAGCCAAGATGAAAATTTAGGTCTTCTGATTTTAGATCAAATATTCTTTCTACCGTAAACTAAAATCGTAATGGAGTTTTATAGGCAATTTGTGCAACAGCTTGGATTAGCTACCTTCTGAGTGGTTACAGGGCCATGGAACTTAGAGCTCATATTAAATAAGGAGATTGTTTTGTGTAATTCCTTATTTCACAAAGGAGTAACCCCAGATCCAGAGAATTAAAGTCATTTGCTTACTTACTCCTGATCTCACAAGTGGTAAGAAGCAGGACCGGCATCCAGAGCCCCTGTTCTTTCCCCTAGTCGAGGCTGCTGCCAATTCTATTACTGTATGAAATTTCTGAGGGATGAAAGTTTTGAGGGAACAAAAGGAATGGCAACCATTAAACCCAGACTAATGCCAGAAATTAGTAGATTCTGTAGATTTCATAGAAATAGAAAAGACCAGGCTGCTTAGACTTCTGTAACCTGTATTTATTCTTGTTTTAAAAGATAGGCCAAGTTTGGGAACCTCCACTGCATCCCTGACTGCAGGGAGAATGGAGTCTTTATTCCATCAAAACAAGCATTAAAATTTAATTTATGAAACATCACTTTCCCCATTGAGAATATCAAGCATAAGAAAAGCCAAATAGAACTAGAAATATGAAGGCTGTGACTTTGTTCCGACAAAAGGATCTCATATCCTTCTTCCCTTTTCTGCACTGCCGAATTGTGCTTTCCTTATTGTGGATGGCATGAATATATTAACTATGAGAGCTCAAAAGATCTATCTTTTTTTTTTTTAAATCAATGTGAGCATTCCTCCATCTAGATGCAGGACAAACTCAGATTTCTGAAATACATTCTGGGCTTTGTCCATCTTTACTAATATTTGTCAAATCCAATAAGAATTCACATTTGTACATTATTTTCAGTTTCTTATTGTTTGTTGTTCAGTTTTTGTTTTTGTTTGGCTTTTTTCAGTCATGTTTGACACTTTGTGACCCTATTTGGGGTTTTCTTGGCAGAGATACTGGAGCAGTTTGGCATTTCATTCTTTGGCTCATTTTACAGTTAAGGAAATTGAAGCAATGAGGGTAAAGTGACTTACCCAAGATCACACAGCTGATTAGCCTCTAAGTAGAGATGTGAACTCAGGAGGATGAATCTTCCTGACTCCTGACCTGGCACTGTATCCACTGTGCATCAGTTGCCAGTTTTTAGCTTTACAAAGCACTTTATTTCCAAAGATGCTAGAAGATGAGTAGTGCAAGTATTATACCTACTTTATAGATGGAAAAACTGAGGCTTAGAAAGGAGAAATGTCTTGCCCAAAATCATATGATTCATAGGAGTCAGAGCCAGGATTAGAATCCAGATCTCTTGAGCCCTTCTCTTTCCCTACTATATCTGAGCCTTCAATAACTTGGTTCTTTAAAGGACTTTACAACCTCTAGCCTTGAAATTGCCAATTGAAAATATTTCTAATTAAGTCACCTTTCTGGGGATACCTATAAAATACTGAAAGGTGAAGAAACACTTCCTTCTTTTATTTTTGCTTAATTGTTTTTCATTTCAGTATTATCTAGAGGGAGTGGGAAATGCTCTAAGAACTAAATACTGTCTCTTCACTTAGTATATGATATTAAATAAGTGACTCACCCTCTTTAGGGACTAGTTTCTTCCTTTGTAAAATGGGCAATTTGGACCAGTTCTAACTGTCCTGTAGTGATACACTGAGGACCGGTGTTCATTGCCCATTCTCTCAGGATCTCTAGCTTCCTTCAAGAATTTAATTCCCATCTTCTACATGAAGTCTTCCCTGGTTTCAAGGTGTCTCTCTCTCACACCCCTGTCACCTTGGATCAATTTGTATAATTGTCTCATTGCTGGATTGTATCTTCCTTGAGGGCTTACACTTTTATCTATATATCCCCAGAACCAAGCACAGAAACTAAACATATATAGTAGATGCTTAATAAATACATTTTAATTGATTAAAAGAGGGAGAGTGACATTGCTTGGTTTTTGTTTTTGTTTTCTTTTTCTTGGGGGCTTTGCTTGTTTTTTATTTAATTGTTTCAGTTGAAGCTATAAGTATGGGCCATTCATTTTCAGCCCCTTTTCAGTTGTATCTGACTTTTTGTGACCCCATTACAATTTTCTTGATTGAGACAGAGAGGATTTGTCATTTCCTTGCTTGGGATCGTACAACTAATGAGTGTCTGAATCCAGATTTGAACTCAGGAAGATGAAATTCCCTTTCTGACACTCCATCACAGCAGAATAACTTTCTCTTTATGTTTCAAAGCTAGATCAATCACTCATTGAGTTTTTCAATATGTATTTAATACTTATCTGTATTCAAGTGTAGACTGCTACTCTAGTAGTTCAAATCTTCTTAAACATTTTTTTCCATGTGCAACCCCTTTTTATCCAAGCAGCATTTATATGACTCCAGGTATATAAATATATAAAATAGGTATATAAATGAAACATTTATTGATGATAAATCATAAGTTCCCAACCTCTATATTAAGTTATAAGACTCCATATGGAGTTGCAAATCACAGTTTAAGAAGCTTGGCTCTAGTGAATAAGATGTGCCAGATGCTAGGAATTAGTCCACTAAAAGGTGCAATCATACATTCAAGGACCAATACATAAATGTTATTGTCCTCAGGTTCCCAACTTGCTCCATTGCCGTAGCAACAGGTGGTATCATTGTGGCACAGCTGTGGAAATGACCCACCCAACTGTTGATGGCTGGAGTTCTTATAATGGAGAACAACTACCAGGATGTTTATAGTCAGAGGCCTTTCACTGTGATTGGAAAAATGAAGGAATTTGGACCCTGATGGGATTAGGGCATTGGGGGACTTTAGGCATGGGAGATTAGCCAGTATATTGAAGGCTGGACAGCTGCAACTAGCTGTGGCTAGTTGATGCATGCTGTTAGTTTGTGGTTCCAAATCTTGCAGAAAAGCAACAGTTGTCCTTACCCAGAAGCCTTTGATGGTTTCTTTTATTGTTGATAAGACCAATTAAGCCATGGCACATGGGTAAAGTTGCAAAGTAGCAGATTCAGGCTCAGTGTAAAGGGGGAAAAGGAAGAAAGGAGGAATAGAAAGAAGGTATGGAAGGAAGGAAAAAGAGAGGGAAGGAGAGAGTGTAACCTCTATAGCATTCCAGAAAGATAATGTTTAACCATTACTTGAAGTCCTTCAATGAGTAGGAAATTACTACCTTCCAAAGCAACCCAGTCCACTTTGGGATAGTTTAGTTAGAAAGTTTTTTTTTTTTTCCCTTATGTAAACAAGGCTTTAAAACTCATTTGCAAATACTTTATTAAAATGATTGTATAAAATTGTTTTCTCATTCCAGGAGAGTGGAACTACATTATTTAGTCCTGATATACATTAAGCATATGTAAAGGAAATCTTTGCTTCAGGAGACATAATTGTGAAGATTTTTAAGGACCTGTTACCAGGTAGCTAGAGAAGGGGATGATACCAAAATTGTGGTTAAAAAACAAAAAAAAAATGTTTAAAAAATTACTGGAAAACATCACTGGCTACTAACCTTTATGTATATCCAACCATCACATACAATATTTATCATCTAGGCACAAAATAAGGGTAATTTCAACTTATTTGGGAATAAAAAGCCTTTAACAAATAGCATTCAACAATGGACTGTATATTAATATTGCAGAGAATATAAGATCCCCATTTTGTTCATTTTTTTGTTTATTAACAAAACCAAAAACCAACATAAAACCATTCCAATTTGATAGAACAAAAAGTCTGCATTTCATGCTCCTTTAAAATAACATGTCTCCCATTTATATATCAAGATCATCCAAGATTCCTTTGAGGATTTAACCAAAAAATGGCCCTGTTTATTGTCATTCTAATGATAAAACTCAGAAAAGTAATAACCAGAGACATGTAAGCTCAATAAAAGTATTCACCACTGTGATGGAGGAGATTCATTGTAGATTCCACATCCAGAAAAGGTTTCCTGTGAATGAAGAGGTTTTCCAGATGATTATATTTGTGTAATTTTGTGCTGACTGCCTTAAAGCCCAATATATTGCAGGAACTTCTGGAAGAGATCTGCAATCATGCATAGGACTTTTGATTGTCTTCACAGGAAAGAAAAATGGATGAAGAATGCATTTCATCCATATTTTGGCATACAGATGGACAATAATCTTTATATGGAGTTAAAAAGAAAGAGGAATTGCTTTTGGAAAATTGCCAAATACTTTTATTAACTTCCAGACTTCCACAACAACAAGAGACCATATCAATGAAAACATTTACCTTTGTTGCAGCTTAACAACAATACCAGAGACCTTAATTGCCTCCAAGGAACAAAAGGTGAGTAAGACATAGGGTAATTGAAACAGGAATTATGTGTCTAAATGTGATGTACTGCATGGCCTGCATGGAACTCCAGAAAAAAAGAACAAAGGATATTATCAAAGAATGGCATAAAAAAAGTAAAAATGGTTTGGTCACATGGCAAAAGTAAGGGATCATAAATATTGAACCAAAATACTTCAATGGTGCTCTCTAGATGTACAGAGAAAGTGAGATAGGTCCCTTAAATGTTTGTTGCACCCAAGGTGACAAATTAGAGGGAGGGTATGGTTAAGAATATTACTGGAATGGGAGGCATGGATGAGTCTCGAGATTACTGGGAATGGGGTTATCTGGGAATGTTAGATTCCTTTGGATACTTTATTATCATTAGACTACATTAGAAAGAACATCAAACTTGAAGTTGACAGTGTTTGGTTCTGATGCCAGAACTATAAGTGTGACGTTTATGAAAATGCCTCCCCTTTGTGAGTCTCAGTTCCCTAATCTGGAAAAGGAGCTAGATTATAAGATTTTTTTACAATTTTATTATTTTTGAAGCACTGGATATGACTCTGACCCTGGGAAATAATTTTTATACCCATTTTACAGAATAGGCTGAGTCTCAGAAAGGATGTGTCTTAGTCATGGACACAAATTTTTGAACCCTAAGCTCTTTGAACTCATCCAAATGCAAACTTCTTTCCAACCGAACAGAGGGATAATTGAGATTATTTTTCCTCTTGAGGAAAAATCACCTGGGGTTAAGAATAGTATTAGTGTAGAGGACTAAAAGGGTGGATAGAGGGGTACCCAGATGAGCATGAAAGTAGTCATTCTAAGGAAAAGGGTAGGTTTTTTTTCTCTTCTGCTGGACATGATTCTGTTCCTTTATTTTCTCCCAAGGCCCATATTTCCTCTTAACCCCAGTGAGGGCATCTTGTCAACCTGAGACAAAGTCCCAACCTCCTTTCCCAAATAACAACTCTATAGTAAAACCTACACAATTCTATATTTGGAGGACACTTACTCTCTCTGTTTCTATCTCTGACTGTGTGAGTGCCACTGTAATTCTCTATCACTCTTCACCTCTCCCTTCTCCTTTTCCTTCTATCTTTCTCTATGTCTCTCTGACTGTCTGCGTCTCTCTTCTCTTTCCCCCATCTCCCTCTTTGTGTGTGTATATGTATATGTTACCTATATATATATACTTTTTTTTACATGTTGCCTCCTCCAATTAAATATGAATATCTTGAAAGGAGAGTTGTTTCTTTTTTTTCTATTTGTTATCTCTAGAATCTAGGACAATGTGTTTAATCACATAATAAAGCAATGTTGTTTAGTTGATTTATATAAATCTGAGCTCAAAACTTGGGCAGCTAGATGACACAGTGGTTAGAGTATTGGATCAAAAGTAAGGAAGGTTCATCTTTATGGGTTAAAAAAATGACCTCAGAAACTTATTTGCGTGAACCTGAGCAAGTCTCCAACCCTGTTTGCCTCAGTGTCCTTATTTGTCAAATGATCTGTAGAAAGAAATGTTAAACCCCTCCATTATCTTTGCCAAGAAAACCCCAAATGTGGTCAGGAAGATTTGGAGGTGACTAAAATGACCAAGCAATGATCTTAAAACTGTTAGTCCTTTTTGATGAGACACATACAATCAAAATATCAGTAGTTATATTCTATTTCTTATTTCCCTGTCTCCACCTCAGAAAAGGAAAATAATAGAGAGAGAAAAAAAATCTCTGGGTTTAAGAGTCAAGTAGCTTTGGACAACTCAGTCACCTTCCTTTCTTAGACCTCAATGTTCTCACGTATAAAATGAGAAGGGGATGGGACTAGGTGACCTTCAAAGTTCTCCCTTCCCAATGGTTATGAGTTGATTATATGACTTGATAATATTCCAAGGAGACATTCATTAAAATATTATGGTAAATACTGTTTCATCTTCAAGACTGCATCACCAAGCAAGGCTATCTCTGAAGTGGGAGTAGGAGATTATAAATGGGTTTGCTCACAGTCACAACATTAAAGGCGAAGATCTTCATGTAACTCCACTGCTTAGTCCCCGCCTGTTGTTGAAGTTTAATTAGGAGAAGGACACAGCTTAGACAGGGAAGGTGAAAGGGAGGACGACCAAAATGATTCAGAGTTTGTTTCTATGAGTTATGAAGGAGGATTATCCAGGCTGAGCTCATATAACTGAAGAAAAAGACGAAGATCTTATAGGACATAAAATACCACTGGAACAGAAATGGGCAAATGCCAGTGTGCCATTTGAAGCTCTAATTAATTTGAAAACAATGGGTTATGTACTATATACTATTAGAGCACTTTTCTCTTGAAAGTCCAGGAGAAATTGCCTGAAGAGGGCAGAGAAAAATATTGGAATGCAATAGAAACCTGTTTTCCCATAGTATCATAGTAATCTTAGGGCACAAATCCATTTGTCCTATAAAAAGAACCACAAGCACTAACAATGCCGGCCAAATTCCATTTCATTAAGGAGAGTTACTGGAATGAGGATAAAATATTGGCAATATCAAAGGCAGTGAATGCTGCTGCCCAAGAATGAAACAGAAACTTGCAGCAAAACCCAACCACAACTAGTAACTAGATATTTGTGGTTGGGATGATGTGACCTAAATTAGAATCAAAGGCCATCAGAACCGCCTTAGAGACCATGTAGAAGAATCCCTTCCCTTGAACAGAGAATAGAACTGAGGCCCAGAGAGGGGAAGGAGCTTTCTTAAAGCAGAAAATGATAGATGTTAGAACAAAGAACATACTACTTGTGGCTAGAAGAGCATAAGGGACTGGTTGGAGGCCAGGGGTGGGGGGGGAAGAAAAGTATTAGAAATAAAATAGACTTTAGCTCTTTAAGCATCTAAGAGTAAAGTTGTTCATCGGAGATCCATGCACTATCGATGGACTCTATTTATATTCATAATATATTATTTATATGTACATAGATGGAGATATCTTCATATAGTAAATGTAGTTATGTATGTCTATTTCACCTAATTGAATTCTTTCAAGCTCTCCCTATCTATATGCATAATTATATTATCTATTTTTATCCATTTATCTTTTCCTATACATACATCTATATCATTTATATCTGTAGTTAATATCATCCAAATCATCTATTTCTTTATAACTATCTTCTCTATCAGTAGTTATATCTGTCTATATCATCTATTTCTTTGAAGGGAGGGATCATTCAAATTTATTTATTTTCATGTTATCTCTAGCAGCAAGTACCAGATTTTACACATAATTGTTCATTTTTTTCCATAGTATCCAAGTGATCCCAGTTGGGGTATTCCTGAAAAAAAATAATGGCATAGTTGGCCATTTCCTATTCTAACTTATTTTACAGAGAAGAAAATTGAGGCAAACAAGTGACTTGCTCAGGATCATACAGCTGGTAGATATCTGAAGCCAGAGTTGAACTTTGATTTTCTTCATTTCTGACCTGACACTCTCTCCACTGAGCTACCAAACTGCCCCTTTACATATAATAAATAGTTGCTTAATAAATATAAATCACCCCATAGATTTTACTTTGTTTACTGAATTGTTTATTTGAAATACTAGGGGAGGGGCAGCTAGATAGAGCAGTGGAATAAGCACCAGCCCTGAAGTCAGGAGGACCTGAGTTCAAATATGACCTCAGATACTTAACACTTCCTAGCTCTGTGACCCTGGCAAGTCACTTGCCTCAACAACAAAAAGAAAAAAAAAAAAAAGAAATACTGGAAGAGAATTTTATATTTCCAGTGAAAAAATTTTGGGACGTACAATTCAAAAATGGGAGGAGGAAAGAAAAAAGAAAAATATTTGGTATATGAAATATACCATTATCTTGATTTGCCACAGGTTATTCAGCCATTCCCCAATTGATATGCATGTATTCATTTCCCAAATTCTTTATTATCATAAAAAAGTTGGTACAAGCATTTTTTGCACATGTAGGTCCTTTTCCATCCTTTATGATTTCCTTCGAATACAGAACTACTGATGGCACTGATGGATCAAAGGTTAAGCACAGCTGTATACCACTTTGGGCATAATTCCAGCTTGCTCTCTAGAATGGGTTAGATCATTTCACAGCTCCACTAACATGCATTAATGTACCCGTTTTTCCACATCCCTTCCAGGATTTGTCATGATCTTTTCCTATCATCTTAACTAATCTGAGACATGTGTGGTCGTACTTCACAATTGTTTTAATTTGCATTTTTCTAAGCAATTGTGATTTAGAGCATTCTTTCATATGAGTATAGATGGACTGAATTTCTTCATCTGAAAATTATCTGTTCATATCCTTTGACCATTTATCAACTGGGAAATGATTTGTGTTCTTATAAATTTAATACATTTCTTTATATATTTTTAGAAATGAGATATTTATCAAAAATACTGACTGTAAAGATGTTTTCCCCAGCTTTGTACATTCCTTTTAATCTTGATTTTGTTTGTTTTATGTGTGTAAAAACTTACAAATTTAATGAAATCAAAGTTGTCCATCTTGCCTTTCATAATGTTCTCTACTTCTTTGCTCACAAATTCTTCCCTTCTCCAAAGATCTGATAAATTATCCCTTGCTCTCCTAATCTTGTATGTGTACAATCCTTTGTATTTTTTCCCACTAATTCCCTTGATATTCTTGACCTCGTGTTTATGCAGCTGAATTTAGTTATTTTTATCTAATTTTATAAAATATTTTTTCATCAGTTTGGTATGGCACTGAAAAAATAGATCAATTTATGAAGAATTGTTATTTTTATTATATTAGGTCAATCTACTAATAAGCAATTAATATTTTTTCCAGTTGTTTAGATATAATTTTATTTGTGTGGGAAGTGTTTTGTAATTGTATTCATACAGTTTTGCATTCATCTTTGACAGGTAAACACCCAAATATCTTATTTTGTCTATAATTATTTTAAATTGAATTTCTCTTGCTGATGGGTTTTGTCAGTAACATATAGAAATACTGATGATTTGTGTGGGTGTATTTTATATCCTGCAATATTGCTAAAGTTGCTAATTGTTTTCAGCAGGTTTTTGGATGATTTTCTAAGATTCTCTGAGTATATCATCAGATCATCTTCAAAGAGTGATACTTTTATTTCCTCATTGACTTTCTAATTTCTTTTTCTTTTCTTATTCCTAAAGCCAAGATTTCTAGTACAATGTTGAATAATAGTGGTGATAATGGGCATCCTTGTTTCACCCCTGATCTTACTGGGAATGCATCCAGTTTCTCTCCCTTACAAATAATGCATGATGTTGGTTTTAAATAGATATTGCTTATTATTTTAAGGAAAGCTCTCTTTATGCCTATACTCTCTAGTGTTTTTAATACAAATGGATACTGTATTTTGTCAAAATATTTTTCTGCATCTTTTGATATTATCATAAGATTTCTATTGGTTTTGTTATTGATATGGTTGATTGTAATAATAATTTTCCTGAAAGTGAATCAGCCATGTATTTCAGGTATAACTCCCACTTGGCCACAGTATATTATCCTGCTGATAAGTTGCTGTACTCTCTTTAGTAATATTTTATTTAAATTTTTTTACATCAATCTTCCTTAGAGAGATCGGGCTGTGATTTTCTTTATCTGTTTTGGCTTTTCCTGGTTTAGATATCAGTGCTATATTATGTCATAGATAGAATTCCATAGGACTCCTTCTTTACCTATTTTTTCCAAATAGTTTACATAGTATTGAAATTAACTATACTTTAAATGTTGGGTAGAATAAACATGTAAATCCATCTGGTCCTGGAGATTTTTTTCTTAAGAAGTTCATTAATAGCTTAATTTCTTTTTCTAAAATGGGGCTATATAAATAATTTATTTCCTCTTCTGGTAATTTGTATTTTTGTAAATATTTATACATTTGAGTTAGATTGTCAGATTTACTGCCATACAGTTGAGCAAAATAGCTCCTAATTATTGCTTTAATTTCTTTTCATTGGTGGTTAAATTCATCCTTTTCATTTTTGATGCTGATGATTTAGTTTTTTTCCTTTCCTTTTTCTAATTAAATTAACCAAAGGTTTATCTATTTTTTTTCATAAAACTAAATCTTAGTTTTATTAATTAGTTCAATATTTTTCTTAGCTTCAATTTTATTAATTTTTCCTTTGAGTTTGATCACATAATTTTAAAATAGGTTTATCTCTTCAAGAAATCTTGTATAATTTTGATATTCATGGAAGGTAGATTGGAAAAGGAAATAGCCTTTGCAGTGGTAATAAAAATATGTGTGTGTTTCAAATTTGACAAATAATAATCACAATGGCATTTTGGATACTCCATATCTATTACTCAATTGTTTGATGGTAAATGCATGGTACTTCAGGGAAGAGTATAATTTGTAGAACTCTATCCTGTTGTCTTCTAATAATCAGATAAAGAACATCATCAGTGTGTCTATATATTATTATATTTTTTGGTGAGGCAATTGGAGTTAAGAGACATGCCCAGAATTACACTTTAAGTATTAAGTATCTGAGACTGAATTTGAACTCAGGTCCTCCTGATTTCAGGATTGGTACTATATCCACTCCACCCTTTAGCTGCCTCAGGTGTTTATAACTGTTATTAGATAGGAAAACAGCTTTGGCTAATAATACTCTCTTGATTTTGTATTTCTGATCATAATATTTTATTCCATATTCTTTGTATCTTCTCACTGTTACACTTTGAAAGTTGATCCCTAAAGTACATCTAGGTTGCACCTGCTTTGTTTATAATTGATCTAATCTAGTTTCTTTTCATACACCCCTCATACAGATATGCATATATGTATAAATGTATAGCTTCCTTTCTCATGTATTTGTGTATTCATATTCTCACAATTATTTAGTTGTTAATTTGCTTTTTTATCTGTCTACCTGTGTTTATTAATTTTAATGCAATTTGTCTTGACAATGCTATTTTAGTCCTTTAGTGCCACATCTATTGTAATTGATATTAAAAAAAAAGAATGTTAGATTTTTTTCTTTTTACAGACATTTTCCATCTTTCATCTGAATCTGTTCTTCCTTCTGATTCCATTTCTTTATACCATCTGCTTATTTGAGTATTCTTCCAAATTTTCCTCTTAAGCTGATTTTCTCCTTCATTACTTCTGTCGACTATGAGGTAATGCTGCTCATAATTTTTCTACCATCATTTTTAAGATCTCAGCAAAACAGGTTATATTCTGAATTATGATGTGTTTTGAATGCCAGGTGTCTCTTGGCAAGAAAATCAAGTATTTGCTAACATTCTTTATAGACACTTTTATTCTCCTTATTATGTTGATAAATGTCTATCTTTCAAATTTCTATATGGAATTATTATAGTCTGTGTCAGTATATTTTCCTTCATCTATTTCCCGGATCAGCATATTTTTCTTCATTTACTTCCAAATTTTTAGCATTAATTTCTTGTTTAAATAGGTCAAATAGAGTCTTATATTTTTTTATTCATCTATAGTGTAAGCACAATAATATTTACACTCCCTGTGTCACAGGGAGTTGTTGTGTTTAAAGTATATAATATAGTTTAAACCTTAAATGATATATAAAAATGATTTGTAAATTTAATAATTACCAAAAACTACTGAACCTACTGGGGCTGGGTCCCTGACCACATTCCTTTTCTGTCTTTGACCCAATTATTTGTTTTAACCTGCTTAAGTTCTGGGGAAGTTTATACTCTAATGAAAGGAGTTATTCTCATTTTTCTTATACTCTTCAACTTATTACAACCCTATATTGATCTTCAAGGATAATTTACTTATATCTTAGGCTATGATACTGGGTGTCTCTAGAAAGTGGGAAATAGACCACTTCTCAATGAATTTTATAAACTGAGTATGGGACAAGTAACTATTTCCTACATACATGCACCGAAAATATGAATATCCATATAATGTTAAATACAGAATACTTAAGAACCTGTTTTTGACAGGAAGGCTTAGACATGAAACAAGTGATGGTTCCAAATTTATGTTCCTTCCTACCTAGCCTTAACCTTGGAATTAATCAGTTGAATGTCCTGTCCTTTTCATTCACTTGCCTCCTTGTCCTATTTAGCTAGTAGGTCTTGCCAAATTTGAAGTCTGTATCACCATCTACCTCTTTTGATCTCATATACACACTGATTAATGGTACTGAAAGAAATCAGGCAATTGTGTCTGCTTCGAATTATGTTATCTTTCATTTTTTTTTCCAAAGTAGTCTTTTGTTGTTGCAGGGTAAGCCTTGACTTCTTCTCTAATGCTTTTGCATTTGTTTTGCATATTGTTCTGCATTCCCTCTTCTTTCTTCAATACTTCCTTGTCATCCGATTTGCTTCTTAACTTACTGAGGAAGCTGAATGTATTTGCAAAGAGCACCTTCTTCTCCCACACTCTGTATTTTCTCATTATTTCCCAATCTCTCTTCTAATTTGAAGAAGGCAGTATTTATACTTACCAAGGTCAACTTCTCTATCCCCTTTTTCACATCCTCTCTTGTGTCCTCCTGAAGATCCACAACCCTCCCTAATTTTTTCTTCTTCATCTTATTCTCCCTCTTATCCTACCTATTAATTCCTTTCTTGTTGTCTAAAAGTATTCCCAGATCTCTCTGTTATTGAAAAAATGTACTTCCTCTCAAGAAATTGTTCTACATTATGCCTCCCTTTGGAACCAAATTGATAGGGTTGGGGAATGTCTCTAGTAATTTAATCCTGTCTTTCTCTACTCATTCACTACTGACCCTTTTCTAATCTAATTCCTGATTTCTTTTCTCAATTGAAACATCTGTTCCCAAAAGTACCAATAATATCTTAATTATGAAACCCAATGGCTTTTGGTCAGTTTTCAAAATCCTTGACTTCCCTGTGGCATTTTATACTTTTTAACACTCTCTCCTCCTGGATATTTTGTCCTTTCTGAGTTTTTTCTTCTTGGTTCTCCTCCTACTTTCTGGTCATTATGCAGCTTCATTAACTGTATTAACACTTATACTCTAAACAAATCTTCTTAAACACATGGAGTCACTTAATTGAATATGAATCACAAAATTATGATTTATTATCAGTAAATGTTTGATATGTAAAATTATTTTATATACCTAGACACCCAAGTTCACATAAAAATTGCTCACATGAAAAGCAGTCACCAGTGGAAAAAAGGTTAAAGAGACTTGTACTAATGTAAATAAAATCTAAAACTTCTTCAGGGGCTCTTTTTCAATTATTATAGCCAGTCCCAGAGGTTAAATTATTGTTGCTAAGCAGATGACTTCCCACAACTACATATTAAACTCTTGTCTCTTTTCTGAGTGTCAGTCCCACATCACCAGTTTCCCTTCGGACATTTGGAAATAGATGATCCATAAATATTTTGAACTAAATATGCCCATATTAGAATTCATTAACTTTTACCTCAAATACACCTATCTTCTAAACCTCTCCGTTTTTGACAACAGTACCACCATTCTTTCTGAAATCTGATTTACAACTCTTTTTATGTCCACTTTCTCAATCCTCATTATAATATTTTTACAATCATATCAATTAAATCTCCATAGTTGTTTCATTGTCTATACAGTATATAGATATATGTGTATATATATATGTATATATATAGATATATAGATATATCTATATATATACATATATATATATATATATATATATATATATATATACATAGATGTATTTATATGGGTATATATGTACATTTACACTATACACACACACACACATACACACACACACACATTTGTTGTCTTCCCCATGGAACATTTGTATCCCCAGAACATATCTTAGTGCTTGGTACAAAGAATACGCCTAATAAACACTTGACTCTTGGTTCAACAATCCCCTTTTCTCTATTCAAACAGCTAACTCTCTAATTCAGATATTCCTATCCTCTCTCCTGGACTCCACTGTTATTCACAACTAGTCTATTAAAATTGTCTTTTATCTATTTTCCAATCTATTTTCCAAAGGGCTCCCAAAAATTATATTCCTAAATACTGATCTGATCGTGCTTTACCCTTCCTCAAAAAACTTTCAGTAAATTCCTGTTGCCTCAACTTAAATTATTTTTTTTCTATTTAAAGGTTTTCAAAAATTAATCCAGTCTGTTTTCAAACTTGCTTCTCCTTTCCATGAACCCTTAATTCTAATTTAACTAACCTAGTTTCTCTTTACTCTACACCATTTTCAATTTTGACTCTCTATGCTGTAATATAGATTGTCCTCTCTTAAAAACCCCAAACTCATTCCTTTCTTCCTTCTGTCTTTTTCAAGTTCTTAAGTTCCTTTAAAGTTCCATTTTTATAACATCGTTTATGTCTCTTCATATTATCTCTTCTTTCTCTCTCTTTTGGTTTCTCTCTCTGTCTCTATCTCTCTCTTTCTGTGTGTATGTGTGTGTGTGTGTGTCTATCTGTTTGTCTGATCTCTTGTCTCTCATCCATTCATGTTAGTTACTCGGAGAGAATGAAAGATTCTTGAAGACAAATGTTATGTAGTTACATATATATATGTATATATATATATATATATATATATATATATATATATATATATATATATATACATATATATATACACATATGTATAGCTACCTGTTATATAGTTGTCCTCATACCTCCTAAATTTAGCACATGTTAAATACTTAATGAATCGTGTTAGATTAACTGATGAGACTTTTCAACCCCCTGAACTTTATAGTCTTTTTTTTTTATAATATTATACCTTGTATTCATTTTTCCAAATTATCCCCTCCCTCCCTCCACTCCCTCCCCCCGATGACAGGCAATCCCATACATTTTACATGTGTTACAATATAACCTAGATAAAATACATGTGTGTAAATACCATTTTCTTATTGAACAATAAGCATTAGATTCCGAAGGTACATGTAACCTGGGCAGATAGATATTAGTGCTAACAATTTACATTCATTTCCCAGTGTTTCTTCTCTGGGTGTAGCTACCTCTGTCCATCATTGATCAACTGGAAGTGAGTTGGATCTTCTTTATGTTAAAGATATCCACTTCCATCAGAATACCTCTTCATACAGCATTGAAGTGTACAGCGATCTTCTGGTTCTTGAACTTTATAGTCTTGAGGCAGATTGGTTCAGAAACATGAAGAGTACAATGGCTAGTGCACTGGGACCTGGGATAAGGAAAAACCTAAGTCCAAATCTTAACTTAGACATTTATTAGTTAAGAGAACTTGGGCAAATCTCCTAATTGCCATTGTGCTTCAGTTTTCCCATCTGCAAGATGAAAATAAAACTAGCATCTATTTCACAGAGTTGTCATGAGTATAAATTAGATATCTATAAAGTGCTTTGGAAACCTTAAATCACACTATAAATGAGAGCTCATATTCTTTTTTTTTCAGATAAGAGAGTTAGACTAAATAGACTCTGAAATCCTACCCTCTTCTGATACTTCAATGATTTTAGAATTCTAGTAGGGGATTATAGACATGTATGAATAGTTAGTAAATGTGGGAAGAAGACATATTGAGAGATAACATCTCCGAAAAAGAGAAAGTTCATTTTTGTATGAGCATAAAATTTAAAGAGTAGTTTTATTTGAGCTAGAAAAAAGAAAAAAATAAGGAGAAATTTAAAAAAGAGAGAGAAAAAGGAGGAAGAGGAGGAGGAGGAGGAGGAGGAGGAGGAGGAGGAGGAGGAGGAGGAGGAGGAGGAGGAGGAGGAGGAGGAGGAGGAGGAGGAGAATTATTTAATTCATCCAAAATCCATGTAAAATCAATCTAGGCATAGGATAGTGCTTAAGTAAGAGCATAGAGGCTGGAAATTGTGGAATTATACACATAGGGTGGTGAGTAGTTGAGTCTGACAAAGCATATATTTCAAGTTGCTTTTTCTCTTCTTTACACAGTTACAATAGCTTATGGCCATGGCAACCCCATGTCAGCTCAGCAGTGGGTGATGCTAACAAGCTGGCACAGACTTGTTTAAAATCAATGCTATAACAAATATTCACTTCCTCATTCATGCAGCATTGCTTCAGCATGACTATGAGACCTATAGAACACCCCTGGTGTAAGAGAATTGACTTTCTCACTGGAGCTGAAGAAGCTGACTACTTAGAATGGGAACTGTCTGAAGTACAGCACCTCTCCTACATTGAATATTCTCAAGAAACATTTGCTGGTTTGATTTGATTATTCCAACAGATCTTTACTGTTCAATCACTAAGTACTGCCTAACTCTGTGTCCCTTTTGACATGTCAATATTTGTCTTTGTCTTTTCCAGTGAATTAAGACAAATGAATTAAGTCATTCGTACAATGTCATACATGTAGTAGGTATCTGAGGCTGGATTTGAACTCAGGTCTTCTGATTCCAGGCCCACCTACCTGCCTCATATTTCTATCCATTGGAGATCATATTCCATTCTTATTAATTCAGTGCTAACATGGACTTTAGAGACTGGCCAGCATAATCTTCTAAAGCTTGAGAAGTAGAATGACTTTTTCAACATCACACAGCCAGGAAATAGAAGTATTGGACCACACAGCTCTCCTGATCCCAGTTCAGTGCTTTTCCCACTCATTACCTCTAGTTCTTTTAATACCCAACCCATCGTTCTTGTTACTGTGTCTTACTACTAAAGCATATTTGTATCACTCTCAGTATCCTCATAGTATTGTAAAGTCAACTTTAGGCCGAATATTTTTTGCCCACATATCCCCTTGTGAGGTAATGTGTATGTGGTGGGAAAAAACTATCTAAGCATCCTGGGCTTCAGTTTCATTATGTTTAAAATGGAGAAGTTGATGTACATGTTCTCTGAAAGATGCTTCTTTGGTGGCCACCTGGGAATCATGTTTCTAACTTTCTTACCACTTTGATCTTCTTCCCCTAGAACCAGGACATTCAGACTCTTGCTCATGGGAGCTTGGGATATGGATGGTAACTTTACCCTTTTTCCCCATGCCATTTCTTCCTCTCTTGAAGCCATAGTCCTTTTTTTTTTTCTATTTCTTGCATATGTGTGTTTTTGTGTATGTGTGTATATGTATGTTATATTAATTATATCTATCAATCAATCTATCAATTCCTCCTTCTATTATTAAACTGTAATCTCCTAAAAATTAGGGGTTGCCTTGATAATTTATATTTGTAACAGTATATGTTATAGTATTTGGTACATATTTAGGATTTAAACAAGAGCTAAATCCATTAGTTCCTTCAGCTCTTTATCTATAATCAGAGGAACTTATCACTGGATCTATTTTCAAATTCAACCAGTATTTGTGCAACATTGAGGAAGTCAATGATTACTCCTCAGGCTCAATTTCTTTATCTTTAAATTAAAGGGTGACATTTAAAGACCTTTGTAGCTCTAGAGGTCTGAGTCTGTAGAATACTGAATTTGAGCTCAGGAAAACCTGGGATTAAATATGACCTCTCATCCTAGATGTACAAATATTTGATAGATCACTTAGTGTCACTGAGCCTCAGTTTTCTCCTCTAATGGCATTTATTTCAGAAGTTCATTGTGAAAAACAAGTGAGATAAGATGTCTAACATTTTGTATAAACCTCAAAATAAATGCCATTATTTCATTTGTCTTGAACAAACAAACAAATATACAAGAACTTGCTATCTGCCTATAAGACAATGAGGAGATCTTATACAGAAGAATATACCTAAAGCTATCAGTAGGACAATTCATATTCTTGTTTTGACATAAATAATTAAATATCCTTCAAGTGAAAGAATAAGCATAGTGTCTAGCATATCATACATGCTTAATAAATGTTTATCAGCTCACTGATTAAAATAATAAGGGAATAAAATAACCAAGGGAGTTGGTGTGTGTGTGTGTGTGTGTGTGTGTGTGTGTGTGTGTGTGTGTGTGTGTGTTTAGGGCAGAGGGAAAGACTTTAAAAGCCAGCTATAAATGGGATTTCTTTAGAGTAACAGCAGGAAAAGAAAGAATTCAATTCCATTGTAGTGAAGGGTATGGGAAAGAAGACCTGTTACTTGATTAGACCAGATTGGTTGGTAACTGAGAAAATAGCAGAGACTCCAGGTCATTTTATATGGTACTTAGCCATTTCTGATAAGCAGTTAGAATAAGTGCACTTCTGAGATTATCTTTTATTATTATTTCTTTAACGAACTCCTAAGATTTATGAGTAATGCCAGATTCTGGGTGGGGCAAGAAAAAACACATCTACACACACAAGACAATCATTGTATGGCACTTTTTGGGGGAGGGGAATGGCAGAAATCTCAATAACAACACCATTTTTCATTTGCACTGAGTACAAAATAATCAGACTTGCATTGTTTTAAGTTCAAAGTAGACAGAACAGTTGATGACTTCACTCAGGAGTCAATTTCACAAATGATATTTTCCTCTTTAAAATGCTAGTGAAATAATGGCATATTTCCACAAATGTCATAATAAACTTTGCCCTCCTCTAAAGTTAATCTCTGTTGATTTGGAAGACAGAGAAAATGTTAACCATTATACCTGGGTTTTTACTTGAGTTAATGTGACAACAAATAGCCTCCTGAATAAGATCTCCACTTTATTACTGGGGATTATTTGTATATTTGGAGCAGGTCATCACACTGGTTCCATGATAGCCTCATTTTCATCAGTGTATAAATCCAAAGATATAATTGATGATTTTTCCTGTTTGTATGGATAATGATTTTTCTTTGACCTAGAAGCTCTGAATTTTGGTTCTGACATTTCTAAAAATGTCCATTTTTCTTTCCAGAGATGAATATTGGACTTTTTCTATTTTTACTTTGCTACCTGCTTCTATGAGTTCTGGGCACAGTTTTTTTTTTTAATAATTTCTTGAAATTTGGTATCCAGATCTATTTTTATTATGCCTTTTATATTGTCTGATAATTCTTAGATTATCTCTCCTTGAACTATTTTCCATGCCTGCTGTTTTTGTTGTTTTCTTCTTTTTTTCCAATTATGTGGTTTAATTTTATTATTTCTTTTTGGCTTCCTAAATCCTGTTTTCTGTTTGTCCCATTCTTATTTTCTTTCTTTCTTTTTTTTTTTTGAATTTAATTATAGTTTTTATGCATGGGTAATTTTTAGCATTGACAATTGCCAAACCTTTTGTTCCAATTTTTCCCCTCCTTCCCCACCCCCCAGATGGCAGGTTGACCAATACATATTAAATATGTTAAAGTATAAATTGAGTACAATATATGTACACTTTTCCAAACAGTTGTTTTGCTGCACAAAAAGAATAAGACTTTGAGATAGTGTACAATTAGCCTGTGAAGGAAATAAAAAATGCAGGTTGTCCCATTCTAATTTTCAAGACATTTAATCCTAACATAGGGTTTCCAAGTTTATTTTACAATGTCAATTTTCCTTGACATTTTTTTTCCATTCTGAATCTTCTATTTCATTTCTTCTAGTTATTCTTGCAATATTTATAACCTGTGGCCAGAACATTTGTCTCTGAGACTTTGCCCGGATAGGTTGCAGGGTCATTAGCTTCTTTAGGATTTTCCACATTGGGGTCTCTCAAAAGGAGATATTTCTTCAAACCACATTGACAAGCTTTTATTAAGCACATGTGATATGCCAACCACTGGTCTAAGAACTATGAAAACAAATAGAAGTAGAAAAAAGTAACAGTCATGCCATTATGGAACTTAAATTCTAATGGAAGAAGACACATAAAAGAGAGATGAAAATCTGTGGGAATACTAAGTGTGAGCAGAGGAAGCACCTGAATGGGAACATGGTAGAGAAAGTCTGGGGAATTAGAAATAGAACCTGGAGACAGTGAAGTTATTGCTGAGCTGGGTCTTTTCCTTAAAAGTGAGATTCTCCAAGGAGTCAGCCAACCAGAAGAAGGTGCGCCAAGGAAGGGTATTATTTCCAGTGGGAGAAATCTATGAGTTATATGAATTTGCAGACTGAGAAAGTTTCTGTGACATGGTAGAAAAAAAATTTAACAGCATCACAAGTAGAATTTGGAAAGGAATGAAGGCAAAACTGACCTGGGCATTTCCCTTAAAGGAGAAATTTTAGGACAGACCAGCCAATTTGCAAAAAGTGACTTAAAATGTGAGAAAAAAATGTCTTGCATGATATATCTTGTTTTATCAAGTTTCCATTCAGTATCTGTGTGTGTTTGCATGTATGCTGTCCTAGATATAGTGGATTAGACTAGCCATCCCCCCCCCCCAATCTCACCCTAAAAGCCTGGCCTCAGGTGTTACTTGTCAGGGATCAAATACAGAGAAGGCTCAAAGTAGATTTCTTCCAGAAGCTCTCACTAGACCTCCAAAAGTCCTTGAGTGGCTCTCAGTAGCTGGACTCTCATCTTCTACAACAATATACTTTGAAGACAGAAGGCTCTGGCTAGACTTAACTAAGATCTTGCTGGGTCTTGCTTACAAGCTATCCCCTTTACTTCTGTTTGTTTTGTTTTGTTTTGTTTTGTTTTTGTACACATATACAGTCTGCTAAAGAAAATGGTCTTGGTTCCATTTAAAATAGAGACATGCCTAGCCTAAGATCATTAATTTCTTCCATCAAAATATGATTTTATATGAAGTATTTTTACAGGTAAGAGCTAATACCCACCCTGAAATAAATATAATGATTGGGTATTGAGTCTGACAACAAGATGGTTGGATTGTAACAGGATGAAAGAACAGCAGCTGGGGCACCATTATATAGAGTTTGTATGACTAAACTCAAAGATAAAAGGAATGAGATTAGGATCTGGGTTTAAAATCTGGATCTTCTTTTTTATACCTGGATGATTTATAGATTTATGAACTTTAGTTTCTTCATATTTAAAATGACTGAATAATTGGATAATATACTAAGAGCCAGGAGGAATCTTAGATGTTCTACAAGGTACTTTGGTAGATGGAGCACTAGACTTGCAGTCAAGAAATCTTGGGTTCAAATTCTGCTTTGAACATTAGTTAGTCATTTAATACTTTTGTTCCTAAGTTTCTCTATCTTTAGAATTAGAGCATTGGCTTGATTGCTTCAAAGTTCCTTTCCAATTCTAAATCTATGATTGTACACTGATACTCCTTTTGTGAGTTTTTTTTTTTTTTTTGGTTGTTTTGTTTTTTGAGAATTAATATAGCCTGGGGTGTATGTAGCCTGAACATCCAGAGACATGGGAAACTCAATTTGAGGTGTGGCACTTACAGATGGGAGAGTTTTGGCAAGTCACTTCTGTTTTGGAATTTGGTTTTCATTAGTAAAATGTAAATTCCATTTGTACTATGAACTTAATGTTGTTTTTATAAAGAAAAAACGTTAAAATCTTTAAAATACTATTGAAAAGTAAGCTATCACAAGCATTTCCTTTTTTTCATACATGTGTACAATGATGTATTGACAAAGAAAATAAAATCTAAGTTAACATATTTCATCTCAATATTTAAATGGCTTCTTTTTAGAAATGGATTAAATTTCTCAAATGAATTATAGGTTGAGGGAATGGTAAATGTTCATATTTTCATGTACCTATGGGTGTATATTCCCAATATTTCACATAATTTGGAGTATTGATTTGCTAATTTGCTTCAGGTAGTCAAGTATAATTTTTTAAATGTTTTCCATAACAAGAGGGAGAGATTTTACTGGCTAGAGAGCCTGCTTTGGAGTCAGAAAAATCTGGGTTCAAGTCTCATCCTTGACACATAACTCTGGGTCAAATCATTTAACCTCTCTCTTTTTCAGTTTCATCATCTTTAAAAAAAAGGAGATAATGATATGATTTATCTTTAAGAGTTGTTAGTAAGGATCAAATTTGATAATATTTGTAAAGCACTATTTAAATGCAGTTTTATTATCATGACTAATATTTATATAGCTCTTTGTTACAGACACTTTATTCCAAACATTTGTGTTTCATAATTATTATTTCATTGATCCTCACAACAGCTTTGGAAATAAAATACTATTACTATTCCCATTTTACAGATGAGAATAGTGAAGCCTACAGAAGTTAAATGGATAATATAAAGAGCTGATGATGGTGATGATTTAATTTTTTCAGTATTCTGGGTAACTAAAAATATAAGGTGAAGAGAAGGTGCTAACTTGATTTGTTAGAGAGAATTTACTCACAGAGAGCTCCCCAGTGAAGTCACTGATCCATGTCTATTTCATTTCTATAGTAAAGATAGAAATAAGAAAGGATTTTGCAAAGCAAACTAAAAGAAGCCCTTTTTAATAGAGAAATGAAAAGAAGGGGTATGGATTTGGAATACCCATCCTCCTCCACATCTGATCTACTCCACTGAGAATAACTCCAAGTTATACATTTTCTATCAATATGATAGTTCATTACAGGGCAATTTCCACTCATTGTTTGAGATTAAGGTCCTATTTGCATACAATTAAGAAAAGATAATGACACCTCAGGGAAAATATTTTTTTAAAAGAAAGATAGTTCAATTACATTTATCATTCTACTGGTTTAAGTTTAAAATAAAGATATTCAAACATTTGGTAAAATGAGAAATCACTTTAGTTGTCCTCAAAATGTCCTTTCCTTTATTAAAAAGTAGCCTATTGTTTTTTCCACCTATATGTTGATATTATATGAAATAAATATAAAATTTACCTTTCATTTTATGTACTAAATATTTAATTTCACAATAAAACTATCTTTAAATTATGTTAATGAATCACATTTATATAGCACTTTATGAAACTGAAGTTCTCTTTCTATATATACATATATAATACATTATGTATATAATATATATACTAAATGTACTATAAATATATATACACACACACACACACACACACACACACACACACACTATGGTCTCTCTCTACAAATATATATGTATGAATATATGAATATATGTATATAAAGGATGTTTTTGGACCACTTCATGTCTAAGATGCCTTCTAGAATTAAACACTAAGATACTATAATCTCATTTGAACTTTAGAATAGTCTTGAGAGCTAGGTAGCTACCCTCATTTTGTAGATGAGTAAATAGAGGCTTTGAGAGACTATGTGACTTTATGTAAGGCCATGCAGACAGTAAATGGCAGAATAAGAGGAAGAATAAAAAGTATCTGAGACCAGTGTACATAGATTTAGGTATAATAGTAGCTGGTATTTACACAGTACTTGTAAAGAGTGTTACAGATAGTTCTAATTTGATCCACACAATATCCAAGTGATGCTATTATTATTTCTACCTTGCAGATGAGGAAATTGAAGTTGAATGACTTGCATATGGTCACACTAGTATCTGGGACAGAATTTGAGCTCAGCTCCTCCTGACTTCGAGTTCAGTGCATCATCCAGCATCTATGAGAGTTTAGGCTGCTAACATGATCTTGGTCAATAAAATCAAGTGTAGGCAATCTTCTATCGATATTTATATCTTTCTGGAGGAAGTTATTATCTTGTTGAATTAGTTTATCATTTCTGATGGCTTTGATCAATTTATCCAGTGGTGGAGAACTTTTAAAAAAGAACAAAACAAACTAGAAGAGAAAGCAGGAGTTTGGCTAGATAGATGAACAGATTCAAAAAGATGCTATAAAGATTTCCTGAAGGAACTGGACTGGACATGTGTAGCATGAAATTAACTCTGAGAGCCTGGAATACTAAAGGTGACAAAGTAAAAGCTGCTTATTCTAGGTGCCCAAGCAAGTATGGAAGGAAAAAAAAAATCTCTTCTTGATCCCAGAAGAAATTTATAGCTACAGTTGGGGCAACTAAGAAGGGCCCCTTTTGTCTGTTTTGTGGCAACCTAAAAAGAAGGAAGGACAAATGTCTTATTAAAAATATGGAGTCAAGCATTCTCATTAGGAAAAATTTTTTAAATTACAATTATAGATTACTTTCGAAGTATTTCAAAACTTCCTTGTCTGTCAGCCCAGGCTTAAAAGTTCAGATTCATTTGTACCTCCCCAAATATACATGTAATCAATTGCCAAACCCAGAAAATTCCATCCCATTATTATTTCTAATTTATTTCTTCCTCTCCATTCATTGTTCCAGGACTCTAGCAATGATACTCACTGTCACTTACATGAACTACCATAACAATCTCCTACTGGTATTCCTGCTTCTAGTTTGTCCTTCTACAAAACCCAAAGAATTCTTTCTAATGAATGGTTCTGATTAAGTCACTTTCTTTATCAAATAATGTTCAGTGGCTTATCACTGTTAGCAGGATAAAATATGAACTGCTTTCCAGGAATATTATTAATAAATATTAATTAATTATCAATAACAAATATAAATAAATAAATTAATAAACGTCTGTGTGTATTTTGCATGTATGGACAAGTATGTATGTATGTATATATATATATATATATATATATATATGCATGTTATAAGCACATGTATAAATATACATGTATGCATGTATGTAGCGTGGAAGTTTATATAACTATTGATACTTCTGTAAATTCTGTAATACACACACATATAAACACACATATGTACACAATACACATATGCATATATATATACTTCTCTTATGTATATATGCATATACATTCACATACACACATGTATATATACACATATATGCACATGTGCACAAAAAGAAATTTAGATGAATGTTTTGACTAATTCTGTAGTCCTGTTAAACAATGATAAAACATCAAACATTTTCAATATATATGTATGTATATATATATAATATGTATATATGTATAAAACATATACATGCATAAAAATAAATATATGTTCTATACACTTGAATGCATATATGTAGATAGATAGATACATGTATGTGTGTACATACACACCAATTCATATACATATGTATTCAGATAGATACACACATGAATAAAAGTGTGTGTGCATTTGTTTAAGGAAAAGAAATGCATTTAAGGGTGAAGATGGAAGATTCACTTTTAGACATACAGAGTTAGAGGTGCTATCCTTATTTATATATACAACAACCAGGTGGAATTGTCCAGCAAATCATTAGAAGTATTATGATACTAGAAGAAGTGAGATTAAGCATAGCAATAAAATTGGAAACTAACCTGCGTGCGTCCATAGATTTAGATTTTGAAGAGTTTTTAAATATCATATATAAAAGAAGAGGGGAAATAAACATTAATATACTATGTTCCAGGAACTGTAATAAACATTATTTTTTACAAACTATATTTCATTTGATCCTCATAAAAACCCTACAAAGCTAATTGATATTATTATACACATTTTGCTATTGCAAACACTAAGAGAAATAGATATTGAGTTGGCAGTGTCACATAGCTAGTAAATCTAATTTACTTATTAATGTATTTAGATTTCTTTGGACTAGTTGAAAGAAGAGATTCTTTGCTTCAATTTCTACCTAGTCTTAATCACTGAATGCAAAGTAGCCTCAGTAAAACTAATACTTTTTGAAGATATTAGCTTCAAAAGACCAAGGTCTTCCAGTGAATTCAGGGCTATCTCCAGTTGTCCTGATACATATATATATATATATATATATATATATATATATATATATATATAGAGAGAGAGAGAGAGAGAGAGAGAGAGAGAGAGAGAGAGAGAGAGAGAGAGAGAGAGAGAGAGAGAGAGAGAGAGCACTGCAGGGGAAAATGAGGTAGGTGACTTTGCATAGCCCTACCTCTCTGAAATCCAATTTTCTTGCATTCAGTGGCATCCTCTATCTAATGTCATGGTTTTCTTCAAGAAAGAACAAACAAACAAAACAAATAAGAACAACAGCTAGTAAATGTCAGGGGCAAATTTGAATTTAGGTCTTCTTGGCTCCAGGCTCAGCTTTCTATGAACTTCACACTAACTACCTCAAATATAACACCCCCCCTTAATCTACATATAAGCAAATTGAAGCCTAGAGAGGTTAAATTACTTCCCCAATATTCAAATTTGCTTAATTAATGGTGCCAAAAATCAGTAGTTAAAAGACTGGAACATAGATGAGTTCTCCAATATAATAAAAGAACAAAATACCTGGGAATTGAGGGAGGGGGCGGAGAATGGGCAGATTGCAGTTGGATAAGGAAAACACTTCCTAACAATTAGAACAGCTAAAAAGCAAAATTACCTGTCTTGGGAGTATTTTCTATGCCACTGGAAGATGAGGAAGTAGAAGCCAGAAAGCCACTTATCATCTATGTTCTAGAGAATATTCCTGTGACTTATAGGGATTTAACTAAATGATCTCTAAGGTCTCTTCCAAACATAGGATTCTGGGATTCTATGACTCTTTGGAGATACATTCCAAAGTAATAATCCATAATGCAATATGAAATTTGAATGAATCATTATGTTTCATGTGACCCTTGATTTGTTTTTGCTCTAATGAACACAATAATGTTTTAGCTTAATGTTATCATTCTAATATAGGAGCTGCCTTTTAGAGACTTCAAGACCATCCTTTCTTCCCTGGATTCAAGTATTCATTAAAGGAGAGTGGAAAGAGGGCAAGTTTTTATGATATAATAGCATAGCATGTCTTCCTTTAAAGGTCAGTTCCCTTCTCCCTCAGTTTAAAATAGATGAATAAATAAATATTCCTTAATGGTCTATTATAACCATTGTTAAAATGACCCGATATTATGATTGAGATTCCTATACAGACAAAAAAAAAATACTAGATTTTTGTTATAAATAATGGGTTTAAATGGTGACTTTTCTGCTCAGTTTTTTTTCCTGTATAAAATGAGAGTTAAACTAGACATGACTCTGACAGCATTTCAACTCTAAATCTATGATCTGAGAATCCTATAAATAAATAAACTATGCTATCAGTGTCTCTTTGGAAAAGTAACATAGACTATTATAAATTAACAGCTAGTCAGATACAGCTTAGTCTAGCATTTGAGATGCTATGATATCAAAAATGATCATAAAAATTTCCTTTACATAGCTATTTACATTTTAAAAACAATGGTAGATAACACTTCTATAGATTTTAAATTCTGTAAAAATCTCAAAAATGGAATCTCATTTTATCTTCATAGCAACTCTGTGAAGTATGTGCTATTATAATTTCTATTTTACAGATGAGGGAACTGAGGCAGAGATTTGATAACTTGGACATGGTCCTAAAATGAGAAAATATCTGGGCTTGGTTTTTAACTTGATCTTGACTTGAGGTGTACTTCTTTATTCCCTATGACACGCTGTTAACTCTTATTTAATATTACAATTGAAGTGGAAAACAAAAAAGCTTCTAATTTTCTTACAGAAACAGAGAAGAGAAGAAATTTATCCCAATGAGGATTTGGCCAATCCTATGTAAAAGCTTGAGGATCCTGATTCTTACTACTATCCCTCTCCTTCCACCAAAGTCAGTTAGGATCATTTGGATGTCAAGTTGATTCAAAGGAAAGGATGTACACATATTTTTAAGAGTTCAGAGACACAAATACTGAAGTTCTCCCCATATGGTTCTGAATGCTCCTTTTGGATAGATGACATACATCTCTAGCTCTTCTGTTTTTGTTGATACGTACTTCAGATGTAATACAAGTCTCCTTTCTTGTGGAGCTGCCAGAATTATTACTTATGATCCAAGGAATTCAATTATTTTTGCGATTCATATATTTGGTCCAGAACTATCATAAAAATAACATCATTTGGAATTAATAATTAATAATAGCCTTTGTTATCTTTTCCCTCCTTAAGATACCTTGTATATTACCTCTCTAATAGTTTCATAATTGTATTATTTTCAACATGGATCTCTCTCTGTCTCTCTGTCTCTGTCTCTCTGTTTCTATCTCTCTGCCTCTGTCTTTCTTTCTCTTTACCTTCCTACCTTCCTCCTTTTCTACCTCCCTCTTCCCTCTCTGTCTCTGTCTCTCTCTGTCTCTTCCTCTCTCTGTGTCTGATCTTTGTTTCTGATTCTGTCAATCTGTGGGTTTTATGTGTGTACAGTTAAGCATGTATACATTTATACAATATGTAAATGTGTGCATGTGGACACATGTGTATGTGTTTATGTATTCACATATATAAACACATAAGACACATGAACATGTATATGATCTCTTGGACCAATGTGTTTTCTTCACTTTTATTCTCTTTGTAACCATTTCTATTTCCTTTGTAAGTTCCCTAGGGATTTTGCTGTTAGAGTTCATATGTAGTGATTAGATTTTCCAGGGTGGAGTAAGTGGTTTATTGAAATGTTGCTATAGGTTCTTTATTTTGTAAATCATTTTTTGTACCCCTTCCATTTTTATCTTTGATGTCTTTGGGATGGACTTTGTTGAATGAGACATCTCACCAAGTTTCTTTAAACCGGTTTATAATTTTGATTGCTTCTGTCTGCCTTATGAGATGATACTCAAAGTCATTCCTCATCTTTTTTATAAGATTTTAATAGATAAGTATATATTATAATCAAATCATACCTTTGTCAGCTGTCTTTCTGAATATATATATATATATATATATATATGTATGAAACCTACTTGTCAGATTCAGAAAGACAATACACACATATATTTAATCATATATATGATTTTCATATATCTATGCATACATGTTTGTGTATGTCATTTGTAAAAGTTAATGAGGGACTATCTCTTCAAAGGAAAAATGACTAGACCTGATCAGTGTAATTCACATTTCAAAAAAGGGTTCCAATTTAATGGGAGTAGTCTTTTACCTGTTACCTTTAAATCTGGAAGGATGGGATAGAACTAATATTTACTAATGTTTTCCTGATATAGTTTCTTTTTCCCCTCTTGCAAGCTGAAATAATCCCACACTGTACCTTCCCTCCTTTGTATGACATTAATTTTCCTTTAAAATCTCAGTCATGTGAAATTGGGCCCCTGCAACTTGCTAGATTTCCGAAGGCCATGCAAATCATCATTCTCCTTCATCATATCCTCAGAATTAGAATCATTCCCAAATAGAGAACACAGAGAAGTGAGAAGCTTTGCATGTGTGTATGTATATACATACATACATACATATATACACATATACACATACATATATGTACATACACATATATATGTGTATATGTAATAAGGAGTGTGTGTGTATATATATATATATATATGTATGTATGTATGTATGTATGTATGTATATATAGGTAATATTTGCTGCATTGGGAGTGAAAGAGACTTCCTTTCAACTCTTCCAGGTCCTCACTTCATCTCATTATCAAACAGAATATTGGCCTGAAGCTGCCTCACCCACAGGCACAGGAGATTTTATATGTGTATGCATGAATGCATGCATACATCTATTCTATATGTATATATGCAAATATATGTACATGTATACTTATCCAGCAATTGACTTAGGTCGAAATCCCCACCAGGTAGCCATGTCACCTGTCCCACAGAGAGAAGGAGCAGACCCCCAGCTGTTCTGAGTTATGGAAGGTAAGAGCCCAGGGCAGAATCCATGTCAACATTCTTTCTGTCCAACTTGTCCTCTACACTGACAAGTGACTTATTCCCTGGCCCTCTTTCTTTCTATTTATTTTCCCCTCAGAGAATAATAATCAAATCAATACTACCATAGTCTTTGGTAAGTATACATTAATTAGTAAGCCTTGCTTCTCAGTCAACATCATGGTAACTTTAGATACCTGTTTCATGGTCTCTGTTTCCATATAGTATTCTCTCCCCCCCCACTGCTATTAGAATATAAACTCCTTGGGGGCTAGCTTACATTTGGATTGGCATCCCTGATGTTTACCTCAGAGACTACTCAGATAATCAAATGGATCCTTCATCACACTGATTTAGGAAATCCTGAACCTCAACTCATGTGTGTCTGCCCATCCTACGAAAGTCTTGTTTATGTCCTGTCACAGGATATAGTTTATTAGACTATAGACATAGTCTATGTTTCCCAGAGGAAGTCTACCCAATTATTGGCTGCCTGTAACACAGTGATGATAAATGTTCTTTTTTTCTCCCCATTCATTTATTCATTAAATTGACAATAGTAGTCAGAGACAGAGATAAATAGATCCAGATAGATAATAGATAGGAAGACAAATCCATTTGGATGCTTGTATTTCATTATCACTATCAAAATGCCAAGCTTGTGCTCAGTATGGGGTAATTATAGCTAGCTACCATTTCTGTTACACTTTCAATGTTTTTATTTAATTTATTTTATTATGAAATTAAGAAAAAACAAATCTTTCTATGATGTAATAGAATAGAAAAATAAAGATGATTGTAGATGAAAAATATACCATGAAACATACTTTATAGAG